>NW_011494635.1:8690973-8733468 GCF_000754665.1 Bison bison bison
TAGAGGAGTCAGAAAGATCCAGGTTCACCTGGAGGGCTCCAAGGCCTGGAGTATTCCACAAGTGGGCACCAATATATGCCTCCTGAAATGAGCCCCAGGAACACAGTTGAAAAGTGAGTCAGAAGAATAGGGACAAGGTCGAATGCCATCAGCAGGAAGGGCACTGCCCAACCACTGACCTGAGCTCCCTGTATGCCCACTCCTAGGAGTCCAGCAGCCATCTTGTAGACACAGCCTGGGAAGTCCAGTGTTCCAGGATACAGGTGCCTGGTTGGTCCATATGGTGCATAAATTAATCCACAAGTCTGTAAGGCAAAGGGTTTCTCTCATATGGTCAGGTGACTGAAATATCAGCAGTGTGTCCCCAAAATGCCTGCACTCCTCATTGTTTCTGTCTGGTAGATACCTTTGGGTTGTCAGCTGTGCACTCTCAGAATGAAGAAAACCAACTGAAAGCTGCCACTCCAAACATCTAAATGACTTGGAGAAAGAAAAGCTAAGCTGGATATCTGAGATGGGGCCATCTGTTGTCATCTGAGAATGGAAGCGATCTCACCAAAGTGAAATAAGTTGGAACTAACTTCTGGGCAGGAGCAAGAAAATAGAGGGGCAATTTCAGCATGTCATTCAGGCTTACATAGAGAAGGGCTCCTCCCCTGAGACACACTGTCTTTCCAAAAAACACCCTCTTTCTCATCTTTCTCTGTCTGGGATCTTAATTGATTCCAGTGTTAAATGAATGACAAAGCAAAAGAACCAAAGCTTCCTTAGGTCACTAATTGCTTTTACTGACAATTATATGGTAGCTTGGAGATGGCCTAGAAGAAGGGAATGAGCTTCAGGAAGTATGGATCCTAGGAGTTGGAGGTCTGGGGTCAGCCCTGCTTTGACCTTGTTTCTCTTGGACTTTGTTTCTCGTGACTGGGCGTTATTCCAGGCTTCAAAGTTATACATTTTCTAATCTGCTAAACAGGATCATGCAACCAACTACGGGCAACATTTGTGTCTAACTTCACTGTTTCCAAAGTAGCTCAGGCTTTCCATAGTTCTGTAGATTGAAAAATGATGCCCAAAATATAAGGTCCTGATCCCTGGAACCTATAAATGTTATCTTATATGGAAAAAAGATCCTTGCAAATGTGCTTAAAGATTTTGAAAGGAAGATATTATGGTGGAATATGGACCCTAGATAAATTCCTGGAGTGAAGGAGAAAAGCCTTTCTTTTTAGGACATCCAGGAAATTGTAAGATGGAGAATGAAGAAACAAGTTTACAAACCTGTGCTGTGGAATAGCTTTAATATTTACATCGAACAAATTGTTGCTTTTAACATATACAGATACAATGACTTCATGTAGGAGATAGTGTTCATGTCACTTGTTTCTGTGTACACACACCTGATCATTAACAGCCAGCACCTGCGTTCTTTGGCCACCAGAGTCTGTGCTCCCTGTGTACACTGCAAGCTGATGTGCTTAGGCAATGAATGGCTCCCTCCTCCCCCAAGAGCAGCCCTCTACCATTGCCTGATGAAGGTTGGTATTTAAATACCCCGGCTGTCTCGCCCTGCAGTGGGGGAACTCTGAGGTGCACTCTACAGTGTTGCCAAAGGTCTTCAGTAGGATTGAGCTGCAGTTGCCCAAGTGGTAACTTAATAACAAACCGTGTATTGGCTTCCTTCCTTTCCTTCCCTTTCCTATCACACTTTCCTATTCCACCTCGTCTGCGGAATCAACTCCCAAACTAAGTTTGAATCCAAACTAAAACACAATTGTGTGTCATCTAGTGATAATGTCAAAAGCAGACATTTAAGGCACTTCATTAATTTGAACCTGAGCAAAATGACCTTGCTGGTCCTAACAGAAGCTCCAAATGGGCAAGAGATAGAGCATTAGCTCTTGACAGGACCTGTCAAAGCTGACCAAGTCATTGGTTTGAAGATGCCAGAATGTGTAGCCAGTATGGAGTCACTGATGTGAAAAGGACCACTTGGGCCTTTGGTCGGCCATGCAACCAGACGCCTACAAGACTTTCCTTGTAGAGAAGAGGCACTCCCCTGCTCAGGAGAGAGGGATGTTCTTCAGCCTCCCCACCTTTTAGGGCCCTGGGGCATCCAGGTTCCTAGATGAGGAGGATGGGTTGTATCCTATCAGCAAGCACTTACAAAGGGGCTTCCCTGGTAGCTCAGTGGTAAAGAATCCACCTGCAATGCAGGAGACACAGGAGACACGGGTTTGATCCCTGGGTCGGGAAGATACCCTGGATGAGGGCATGGCAACCCACCTCGGTATTACCTGGAAAGTCCCATGGACAGAGGAGCCTGCCAGGCTATAGTACTATGGACTCACTAAGAGTCAGACATGACTGAAGTGACTTAGCAAGCACAGGATAATTTTGGATCAATTAGAATTGTTTAGGGAATCTAGAATATAAGCATATTTAGGATTTCTTGGGGTTTTTTTAATGGCCTTTTGGACTGAAAGGGTTTGGATCTATTAAAATAGATTTAAATTCATTAAAATAGATTTAAAGCAAATGTGAATTTTTTAAGGAGCTTTAGGGAGGTATGAAGCTTAAGATTTTTTAGAGTCTATTATGATCCTTAGGTCATGTAGAGTTGTTTGAGTTAGTTTAGGTAATTTGGGGCTTAAGATTTTAAGCATCATTTAAGAAACTTGAGGATGTTTTGTGTTGTTTAGGATTTAGGGTTTAGTTTTGTTTAGGATCTTTGAGGGTATTTTATAGGGTAGTTTTAGTTTTCTTAGGATCCTTTGGGTTTATGTGGCTTCTCACCTTGTTCAGAGTGTGATTTGTGAACCAGCACAGGGGCTCAGTTGCCTTGTGTAATCTTTGTGGACCGAGGATAGAAGCCATGTCCCCTGCACTGGGCCACCAGAGAAGTCCTATTATGATCATTTTAAATTCAGCTTCTACTTGTTTTCTTTCAGTGGGTCATGGATGTTGTAGTTTGTTCTTTCTGCTGAGTTAACTAAGGGGCTTCCCTGGTGGCTCAGATGGTAAAGAATCTGCCTGCAATTTAGGAGACCCAGGTTGGATCCCTGGATTGGGAAGATCCCCTGGAGAAAGGAAAGGCTACACACTCTAGTATTCTTGCCTGGAGAATTCCATGAAAAGAGGAGCCTGGCAGGCTGCAGTCCATGGGATCACAAAGTGTTGGATGTGACTGAGGTTAGTTAACTAAAGGATTCTGGTGAGACTACTAATATTAATTTTTGTGATGACTCTTGCTATTGCCAAAATTTGGAAAAGGAACTTTAACAATTTAACTCATTACATTTCTGTAAATATGTCCCTTGCCTTTAAAAATCTTTCCTTGGGGTCATTTTGGATTCCAGGCTTTTTACAGTCCAGACATTCAATATGTGTGGGAGTTCTCATCAGCAGTTTGTTCCTGAAATTACACTTCAGACATCTCTAAGACATAATTATTTACATTAATAAGACAACCCATGCTTGTCCTGTTCCTTTGATCCAAACTTTGGTACCAACTACACTCTGGGAGGGGCTTCCCAGGTGGCCTTAGTGGTAAAGAATCCACCTGCCAGTGCAGGAGACATAAGAAACACAGGCTCGATCCCTGGGTCAGGAAGATCCCCTTCAGGAGGGCATGGCAACCCTCTCCAGTATTCTTGCCTGGAGAATCCCATGGACAGAGAAACCTGGAGGGCTACAGTCCATAAGGTCACACGCCTGAAGTGACTTGGCATGCACACTCTGGGAGCCTAGGTTTCTCTCAGTAGTGTTCCTGATCCCTTAAATGGTTCTGCAGACACAGTTAGGGTGACATTGAAAGTCACGAGTTTGAATTTGAATTGTGTTCAATTTTACAACTTAACATTTAAATCAGCATTATCAAAATAGTGATAAATAAAATATCCATGTTATAGTCTGCCTTCCACCAAAACATGGGTTTAGATTTCAGCACTACTCTAAAATTTAAATTTAACATTTAGACTCTAATTTATGACTTTTCTTAAACATCTTACGTATTAAAATTGTGATAAGCTGCTTTTTGGCCAATGCACACAGTGACCATATTTATCACCCACACTGGGACATTTTGAGAAAAAAAGGGGGTGCTATTGATAATTACACTAGAGTAACAGACATAAGCTGGAGTTGTCCTGAGCAACCAGGACTTACAGCCCCTACCAATGAGCCCATAGTTTTAAAACTGCTAAACTTATGTATTTATAAAATATACATTTATAAGTTACTATTATGATAAAGTTAACTTACATAGTTGTACAACTACTGCTGCTGCTGCTGCTAAGTCGCTTCAGTCGTGTCCGACTCTGTGTGACCCCGTAGACGGCAGCCCACCAGGCTCCCCCGTCCCTGCGATTCTCCAGGCAAGAACACTGGAGTGGGTTGCCATTTCCTTCTCCAATGCATGAAAGTGAAAGGTGAAAGTGAAGTCGCTCGGTCGTGCCCGACTCTTAGCGACCCCATGGACTGCAGCCTACCAGGCTCCTCCATTCATGGGATTTTCCAGGCAAGAGTACTGGAGTGGGGTGCCATTGCCTTCTCCAATACAACTACATACTTAAATAATAAGTAAAAAATTTTACTTTGTTTGGTTGCCTCTTTTTCCCCCTGCATTCCCTCCACCTCCTATTTTGTTTGGTTTTAAACAAAAAGAGCACTGCCAGTTTTTACCCATGTTCAATTTTCAGTAGGGTTGCTTGCACCTAAGTGTTCCAGGAAAACCTACTTAAATTTATTCAGAACTTTACAGTAAAGTCTTGTTCTCAGAGCAAACTCCAGTTAGTAATAGCTTCATTACATAAAATAGACACCAACAAATTATTTCATAAAATCTGTTTTCATAAAGCAAGACAGAAACTACCAACTCCTTTGGCAGCAGCTATTAGTATTTGTTGGGTGACTTCGGGCACTCTAACTTCTATAAATTTTACTGCCTGACTTGAGGTCTTAGTAGGACCCCAAAAGGACCATTTATCTTTTGTTTATGTTGCCTACATCCACATACTGTACAGTACAAAAACCTCACTGCTTTATATGTGTTAGCTGTCTGCTCATCTATTTCACTCAGTTTAATTAATTCAGCACCTAAAAAGCTGCTGCTTGGAGTGAAAACTCTAAATATACAAGCATTGATCAGAGGCACTGATAAAAATATAGTCTTGGTTGTTATCTTTTTCTAGAGGCCAAATTATGCTGATCATTCTTTATGCTCCATGACCAGATATCTTAGAAGGACAACTGTCAATCTTATATTTAAATGTTGTAAACCAACTACACAACCTCTCTCTGTTAGAGTTCTGCAGAGAAACAGAACCAGCAGGATGAAGATATATATATAGATAGATACATATATAGATATGTACATATACATATATATATAGAGAGAGAGAGAGAGAGAGTGTGTGT
Organism: Bison bison bison; assembly: GCF_000754665.1. Lineage (NCBI taxonomy): Eukaryota > Metazoa > Chordata > Mammalia > Artiodactyla > Bovidae > Bison > Bison bison. The sequence continues at coordinate 8,696,389 of NW_011494635.1, forward strand.
GTTACTTTAAAGAATTGACTCATGCAATTGTGGGAGACGAGGAATCCAAAATCTCAAGGGTAGGCTGGCAGTCTGGAGGTCAGGGAAGAGCCAGTGTCGCAGCTGTAGTCCAAAGGCAGACTGGAGGCAGAATTCCCTCTCCCCCTCCCTCAGTGTTTTTCTGTTAAGGCCTTCAGTTGATTGGATGAGGCCTACTCACATTATAGACGGTGATCTGCTTTACTCAAAGTCTATTGATTTCAATGTTGTGTGCATGCCAAGTCACTTCTGTCATGTCTGACTCTTTGTGACCGTATGGACTGTAGCCCGCCAGGCTCCTCTGTCCACAGTATTTTCCAGACAAGAATACTGGGGTGGGTTGCTGTGCCCTCCTCCAGGGGATCTTGCCAACCCAGGATCAAAGCTGCTTCTCTTATGGCTCCTGCATTGGCAGTTGGGTTCTTTACCATTTGTGCCACCTGGTTGATCCCATCTAAAAATATCATCACAGCAGTACCCAGACTAGTGTTTGACCAATATCTGGGTGCCATGATCTAGCCAAGTTGTGCATAAAATTAACCATATCCCTTCCCCCATACCATCTGATGGAACTTGGGCCCTAATTGGTAGGTCTTAGGTTTGGCAACCTCTGGGGGCTGCCATCAACAGAGATAAACCCAGGTCCCCAACCCAAGAGAGTGGTTTGACCATTTACAGATGAGGAAACAAGTCCTAGAAGAAGGTTCAATGAATTGGCCCCCCAAAACCCAGGGTAGAGTTAGGACAAAAATCCAGCCTCATTGAACAGCTGTCCCCAGCTATTCCTACAATTTTTGGTCCCACCAGGGGCCTGAACTCAAGATTCCTAAGGAATATTATAATTTCACTTTCTATTTGGAAAACGAACCGAGTCCGAACACATTCAAACCATAAACTCTGAAGGAAGAAAATCAAAGCCTCTCCCAGATGCACCTTCACAGTCCCATCTCCAACCCTCCTATAATGCAGCAGACACGCATACTCGTCCACCAGAAAATTCTTTTTGAGAGTGCTTTATTCAACAAGATCTAGGTCAGGTGCTTTAAAACATATCAAGATGTTACAGAAATTCACAGCTCCCTACTGAGGACTTGTCAAGTTACATTAAGATATCTAAACACATCAGTTTATAAATTCAGAACCAAACATTGAACCAGGTCATGTACCATTGTTTGAAAAGCAAGTTATGATTAAGATAAAAGATACTTTACAAAGCTAAATCAAATGGGGAAACCCTTAAGAAACACTAGCAGTTATACACCAGAAACCAGCAGCTTGGAAAACAGGTCTGCAATCTGCTGGGGAGGCTCCACAGGTAAACTGAGCTTCTCCCTTTACAGCTTGTCCATGTCTAGTGCTTGGCTACAACACAGGGGGAGCCGTAACCTCCCGTGACAGGGTAAATGCTGTCAATTCCCTCAGAAAGAAAGGGTGCCACATTTGTCTATTTTTACCTCTCTAGATCATTTCTCATCTCATCTGCCTCCAACAAGAAGACTTTGTGTAAAACAATTTAAGTAGAGACTTGACTAGAGAATCTGTACTGCTGCATTGGTGCTCAAGGAGATCTCTGCCTCCTACCTAGACCTTCACATCATGGTTTGGGTGCTATGCTGGTGTGTTAAGTTGCTTCAGTCCTATCCGACTCTGTGCGACCCTTATGAGCCATAGCCTGCCAGGCTGCTCTGTCCATGATTCTCCAGGCAACAATATTGGAGTGGGTTGCTATGCCTTTCTCCAGGGGATCTTCCTGACCTAGGGATTGAATCCGTGTCTCTGAGATCTCCTGCACTGGCAGGCAGGTTCATTACTAGTAGGGCCACCTGTGGAATTCCTTTGTTCATACAGAAATTTCTCTTGGAGATGTACCTATGGCACCGTGTTCTCTGTCCTACAGAGCTTTGAAACAGTTTTGTTTTTTAAAGAGAGCATCTCTTTTCTTTGAGAGCTTCTTCCCCTTCTGTGATCCATCTCTCCTTCCAATCTCCTAACCCTGAAATAACTGCCCAAACTCCAAAGAATTCTGGCCAAGACATTTTTGCATCAGAGAACAAGGTTTGTGTTTTGAGTGACTTTTTTATTTTTTGGTCTTTATGTCCTAAAGTCTTATCTACATAGATGACAAAATATCATTATCTGGAGGTCTCTAGGACAGTGTTTTGTTTTGTTTCTGGTAGAAAGGAGGGAAAGGTGAATTATATTATTCCTTGAAGTCTCAGGCCAAAACCTCAACCTCCGGGCTCAGCATTTGTCACAGGGATGGCTAATCTCAGATTCTCCCACCTTAGCCTCAACTCAGAGTTAAAATCCAAAAGCCCGGAGGTCAGTATGCATTCCTCACCAGTTTGCACAGTCAAGCCTATTTTGTGCTTTTCAGTTCTTCCTGAAGGTAACCCCTCCCCCTCCCCCTCCAATTTAACTCCTCACATTCTCACTAATGTGATTACTAAGAATGTTACCTTGTGCTTAATTCCAACATCACCTGGGGGACTGGATCCCCTTATTACCAATCAGATAAACTCAAGTTTTTCCTTCATTTGATCACCTTATAACATAAGCTCCAGGAAACAGATTAAGTCGGATGAGGCTATGTCGCTTTTCACAAGTGAGGGAAAAAAACCTATAAATTGGCCTTTTGTTCATCACACGGTTTCAGGTTCATTGCACACACTTACATAAATGCACACAAATCTGCCCAGGAGTTCAACGCTGCAAGGCCATGTGATACCAGTGAGAAAATACAGCTCTGCATCACAGCAGTGTCTCTGTTTCAAAGAATCTTTCCAAAATTCCTGACTGGGTTATTAGTACATGAGAAATGATTTCTAAACAGGGCGAGCCAAAATGGAAAAGTGGGGTCTGCATTAAGTGGAATGTATCATGTAAGAGATTTCCCTTAATTCCACCCCAATCCCCAATCTTTAAAAAAAATCAAGCCTACCCCAGAATCACTTTCTCAGAAAGTGACCTGGCAAACTGACATTTGGCAACATTTCCATGTTTAACACTATCATAATGTTAGTGCAAATTAAAGAGAACTTTGATAAACCAAAACAGCTGTCCAATAAAAGTTAGTCATTAGTAATTTACGTTGTGGAAAAATTTTTCCCAAGCCATTCAAAGAAGATTATTGGGGCCAACAAAGGCTTTGAACGTTCAAAATAAAAATAACCAGAAAAAAAGTTTTCCAAGTCATTTCTCAAACGCAAAATTCAGGAAGTATGTTTGTATTCACAAAACTGTTCTTTCCCATCTATAACAGAGGAAGCCTCTCCCTGGGCCCCTATTATTTTCTGTGTGTTTTGCAGAAGCCCACTGAGGAGGCTAAGGCCCTCCTGAATTCCAGTCCACCCTGCACAAGGCTGGTGGATATCCCCAGAGAGGCAGTAAGCTTGCTAAGAGACCCCTAGCAAAATGACAGGTGGCAGCATACCATCTTCTTGAAAGTCAACAATGAAACCACAGCTGTAAGCCATCTAAAGAGGTCTTTCTTGGAAGCCACAGTGGCAGATGGGGGCAAGGGTGCCCAGGGCAGGAAGAACACTGCTGCAAAGGTCCACTTTCCTTGCAGGCACAGATCAGTGGCTCTTCTTTCCTCAACTGCCCAGCTCTCCAAATCTTCAGAGAGGAGGTAGAGGAGAGATGGGGGGTTCTACCCCAACAAGGCTCAGACTCCTGCTGTTAGGAGCTTCTGGCCCTGCTTGGTTGACCTCCACAGCCAGCACCCTGTTCCAACCATCCATCTAACCCTCTTCAAACAGTATCAGCTGTACTGGGGCTGAGCTACTTGTCAATCTTCCCAATGGGGGCTCCAAGGGACAGACTCTTCTTGCCCTTTCCCCTCCACTGGAGTCTCTAAAGATCACCCAGGTAGATGCTCAGAGAAGCTGAGAGAGAAGCTCCATCCTAACTATGCACCATCACAGGGCAGTCCAAAAGGCATCTCTGAACCCCATACTTGGTAAATAGCAGAAGTCTTCATTCCTAAGAGTCCATTTCCACATACAAGGTGAGAGCAACTTGCAAGAATATAGTGGCTGGAAAGTTTAAAGGCTTGACTTCAAACATAGGACTTCAGCTCCAAGTGCAGGAAGACTCCTTGATTATGTGCAAATGGACTGAACTTACAGGCACCTGTCATTCTACAAGAAGTCTTCACATTTCCCTAAGGAGGGAAAATTTCCCAGCCACCCAAGACTAGGCGCTAGCCTCGCCAGCCAGTCAGCACCTTATACAAATGAGTGAGACCTGTTTCATAAGACATTTCTTTCAACTCAGGAGGCACCAAAGAATTGGGGTCAACAGCTTGGCATGCTGAGAGAAACATCAGGCTCCCCTTATCTCTGAGAGGTAGCCAGGGTGGCAAGGGCCAAGGCAGAGTCCATTCTTTACTGGCATCCAGACAGACACGTCCTTGTTACTTAGAACAATCAAAGTTTCCAGTGTAAAAACCTGTGGGCTTATTGCATCTACCCCACTGATAGTTTTTCTTTTCATCAGACCTGCCTTGAGGGCATGGTTTGTTAATTAATTTATTTCCAAGGATCTCAGACTCACAGATCCTTCTAGGTATACAGAGGGACTATCTATTAACACAGTGAAAGTGAAAGTCGCTCAGTCTTGTCCGACTCTTTGCAATTCCATGGACTGTAGCCCACCAGGCTCCTCTGTCCATGGAATTCTCCAGGCAGGAATAATGGAGTGGGTAGCCATTCCCTTCTCCAAGAATCTTCCCAACCCAGGGAACAAACCCCAGTCTCCTGTATTGCAGGTGGATTCTTTATCATCTGAGCCACCAAGGAAGCCCAAGAATACTGGAGTGGGTAGCCTGTCCCTTCGCCAGGAGATCTTCCCAACCCAGAAATTGAACCAGGGTCTCCTGTATTGCAGGTGGACTCTTTACCAGCTGAGCTACCAGGGAAGCTCCTATTAACACATAAATGCCCCAGACGGTGAGTTTGCTAGGCCTTCTTTTCCTTCTAAAGTTGAGCAGACATGTATAGTTGCTCCCTGGCACTTGAGAGGAGAAATCTTTTCTTCAGTCTAAAACCCCTCAGATTGGCGGTGACTCCTCTGGTTTTCCTGCCTACAAGCAGCATATCTGCCAGCCTCAAGCCCTAGTGCTGGTTGCTTGGAACTGAACTGCATGTGAATTTATCATGTAGGCATGTGGATGTGTACCATCTGAGCACACACGTGTGCACGCACATTTTGGGTCCTCCTTATAATAAAAATTGAAAGTCCTCGTGAGTGAAGGAAAGGAGCAGGGAAAGAAAGGACAGGGAGTTGCTGGCTTCTCCATTGTGGTTTGAAAGCTGGCAAGATTTGCTTTTAAATGTTTCCGTGGAAGGCATCCAGCTTCCTGTGAGTCTTCTCTGGGCCACAATGGCCTCTGCAGCATCTGGATCCCCTTCTTCTAGTGGCTCAGATTGTTGCTGGGGTCTCAGCTATCTCCTCCAGCCTCTGCCGAATCATCAGGCGGAGCACAGTGTACCTGGGGAAAGAAGAGCTGCGGTGGAGAGCGGAAAGCAACACGCTCCCTCTCGGGACCCTCCCCCACCACTTGGGTCACAGCGGGGCCAAATGTGTCAACCCTTTGCTTCTCTTACTGGCCCACTCTTGAACCACTTCATTACTTGTGTTCATTACAACAGGATGAAAGAGCTGAAGAGGCTCACTCCAAACTATTATAATTATTAGAAAATCTGACAAAGAATGAGAAGGTGAAATAACATGAACAGTAATAAGGTTCCCTTCACTGAGTGCTTAATATGCTTAAGGCACTATACACAGAGGATCATCTAATCCTCAACTAGGCTGGACCACAGGAAATTGCCATTATTTTTACCATTTGGAGGAGCCTACAAAAATGGCAACTTCATATGGTTCAACCTAATATCAGTATCTGCATTTTGCCAAAGAGGATATAGTAACTACCAGGCATGGAGGTCCATGGCTTATTGATAAGTACTGTTTTTTATACCTTTCCTGAATTATGGCAATTCAGATACTGGAGTGGACACTGTTATACAGAGTGAACATGGCTTTGCACTACACAGCAAAAACTATATTTAAAGTTTGGCATAGTAAGTGCTCAATAAATGTTAATTGCTATCATACTACTTATCACCAACACAATAAATGAAGCATTGACTTTATTCTCTAGTGGCAAGAAAACCTCAATTGTTCTTCCATCTCTGTGAAATGTAATCTACTTTGTGACTAAATATGACAAAAAAATAACAAAATCCTTCCTAGAACAAAGTTTTAGTACTGGACTTTTCAACTCAAATGCAATTTCCAGAAGAGATGTTTAAAAAAAAAAAGGAGGAAAGATACAAGGAAGGGATTTTAGAGGTACTCTGCTCAAGTGAATTTCCATTACTGAGACAACCTTCCTAAAATCCTTGGAATATTTTTATGTCCCATATCAAAATGAGAAGTTGAACAAGAAGCAGAAAGATGAACACATCAATACAAGTTTCATGTCCCCACCTGACATATGGCATTGTCAACAGGAAGTCCCCTGAACAAAGTCCATAAGACCCAGATCCCGGCAGCAGCTCACATAGCCCCTGCAGGGCTCCAGAGCAGAGCCTTCTCTCATTGAGGCCTCAGGAGAATCCAACCAGCCACCCCAGGGGCCATGCTTACTTGCGCATCAGCTTCTTGACTTCCCTATCTTCTTCCTCTTGGAGCTTCTGAATGAAGCTTTTAAGGACAGGCATCTCGAACTTTATATACTGAGCCACCTGAGGAGGAAAAAGTAAGTCTGGGCTGTAAGACCCCTATCAGCACTATTCCAACTTTTTTTGGCATCTCTCTCATGGCACAAAGGCTTGGGAAATCTGTTTCTGTGCTAATTCAGGATTTCCTCAAAGACAGGAACCAAGTGTTATTCTTCTCAAGGTGGGCAGAGTCCATGATAAAGATCGCTTTATCTACATGATATTTAATACATTATCTCATGACTTCTCATTTTTATCTCATGTATTCAATACCACGAGAGGTAATGTCAAACACAGAAAAGCACTTTCTCTTAATTCAGTCATGCAGAGAAGACTGGAACTCATAATATTCAATAAACCCCTCTGATCTCCCCTAAAAGAATTTAAGGAACCATGTTCAGAATGATGATTTGTGCCTCAAGTCTCAAACAGGTATCCAAATGTGAACTTCCTCCTGAGAAGCTGTAAGTGAGAGAGTGGCCCCCACCAGCCACTCTTCCGTCCTCACCCGAGTCCTTACCCTGCTCTATCAGCTCTTCTCTATGCAAGAAGTATATGTCTTCACCCTGTTAATGTTGGGCTCAGCTATGCAACTTGCTTTGGTCAATGGAACATGTATGTGGATGTGACATATGTCAAATCCAAGTGGGGGCTTTAAATGAGCTTACATGGTTTTTTGCACTCCAGCCATCTGCCATAGGAAGCATACCTAAGTAGCCACTGCCTCTGAACCCTTGGCCTCTGAATAAGACATACAATGTAGTGAAAGTGAAAGTCACTCAGTTGTGTCCTATTCTTTGTGACCCTGTGAACTGTAGCCTACCAGGCTCTTCTGTCCATGGAATTCTCCAGGCAAGAGTACTGGAATGGGTTGCCATGTCCTTCTCCAGGGGATTTCCCCAACCCAGGTATTGAGCCTGGGTCTCCTGCATTGCAGGTAACTTCTTTACCATTGAGCCACCTGAAGTCAACCCACATCTAGAGCAGAATGACTGCTACCAGCCTGCAGAATCCTGATCAACAAAGTAAATGTTTGCTGTTTTAAGTGACTAAGATTTGGGAATGTTTGTTACTATAGCAAAAGCAGACTAATGCTCAAGGTAAAATCTCAGCTAACTTCTTGAAATTGCTTAGAAAAGGTTTGCAGAAACTTTTCAGCCCTTAAGTATACCAAAAAGCCTGAATAAATTTATTCCTTCTATGGAAATCATCTTGTGCCTGAGCATTCTTTCAATTAATTATCACAGGACACACCCTCAGCCTAGCCTCTACATTAATTTTCCTTGGCCCCAAGATCATTACCATTCAAGAAAACCTAGTATTGAGAAATAGCAACAAAGTTGGGCAAAAAAACCAAGCTATAACCCAGTTATCATTTATCCAACGCACCCCCTACCCTCCTGGGACAGATATCGGACTGAAAAGGGACTCACATCATAGGTAACTTCCTCCACCTGGTCCTTCTCCATCAGGAACACTTTAGAGACCTGCTCACATGGGCCTTGGAGGATCCGGGCAATTAGAGGATAATCCGTGTTCTTCAGCTTCTGTTTCTCTGGAACCACACACAGCCAAGAGCAGCTCTGAGTTGCCTGAGGTCTTTCTCACTATAAGTAGCTGTCAACTCAGGGGTTCAAATGGACCCGACACCTTAGGCGATGCGGCCGTACAAGTCAGGAAACTGATTTGTAAATGAGAGATTCAACAGGTATTGTTCAAAGCAACTGCTGCCGCTCCCCTACCCCTCGGCAATATTTCCATGCCTCAAGCCTTTTGGAAGATGCTGCATTGGAGAAAATAGTTTTCTCTGTGCTTTGAGAAAATCCAGTTCTTTTTTTTATAGGCAGTTAGGTTTTAGGGTTTGTTTACTGACCATATATGGCATTCCCCAGTGAACTTACCCAGGGAGCCCACCCGCCTTGAAGACAAACAACATTTGGAGGTTTCCAAAACCAAGAACTAAGCAAATGAGGGAGAGATTCTGTTTTTAACTTGCTATTTTGAGTTAATTAAAAGTTTTAAGCGCCTTGTATTCTTTATACTTACCACCGCTGGTATGGACCACATACAGTGCAAACTCCTCTGCCGAGTTCTCAATCTGAATCGGGAAGGAGCAAAAGATACTCACTAAAAGCATATATTTACACATCTAAACTGTGGCCATTTCTTCTTGAACGCTGCAAAGCTAAATAAATGATAGGCTCTTTTGAGGGGAGGACTGTTTATCTACAGTATTAAAAGTGATGAGGATATGGGGCAGGTAAGTAAGTTTATTAATAATAATAGGTAATAAGAGCTAATATTTATTGCACCATGCTAGACACAGTTCTAACAAACTCTACATGTTTTAATTCATCTAATACTCATGAAAATCCAGTGAGAAGTAAAATACTGCCTGGCATATCAGTAAACGAAAGATGTTACAGTCATCAGCGATTGCAGGCACCTCCAATGGTGAGCCAGTGAGTCCTGACAAGGACTCAGGAAGGGATCAAAAAGTACTTGCCAACTAGCAGCCATTGGACTATAGCGACTCCACACGTGACCCCAGAGGAAACTTAGGATGGGAAAAGACTGAACACTGGCCCAATAGCTGAGGTGCATATCCAAAGAACGACTTCAGGGAGCCCAGACACTTGCATCTTCCCATACCTAGAAAAGCACTAAATTCCTTAACTGGAGATATCTGGTTTTCCTTTAATTCACAATAATCTTTTGACATTCAGACTACTTGCCCTTTGTTGGAAAACTATGTATTCTAGCTCCCTCCTTGTCTCCTTGGAGCAATTTTCTCAGGATTACTTGAGATGCTGCCTCCAGGGCTTGAAGTCCTAAGAATATCCGCCAAATAAAACACAGCTCTCACTCACAGACTTAGAGAATGAACTTACAGTTGCCTGCGGGGAGGAATAGTTAGGGAGTTTGGAATGGACATGTACACACTGCTGTATGTAAAATGGATAATCACCAAGGACCTACTGTATAGCACAGGGTACTCTGCTCAATGTTATGTAGCAGCCTCGAGGGGAGGAGGGTTTGAGGGAAATGGATACATGCGCATGCGTGACTCAGTCCCTTCGCTGTTCACCTGAAGCTGTTAACAACGTTGTTAATCGGCTATACTCCAAGACAAACGTCAAGATTTTGTTTAAATAGGAAAAATACATAGCTCTCAACTTTCAGGTTGAGCAATATTTTTTCTGTTGACACCAGCAATGGGTGCTCCCAACCTCATTTTACGGATGGGGAGGCAGAAGCACAGGGATTTTAAGTCACTTGTCCAGCTCATCCAACCAGCAGATGATGGGTGGAGATTCAAACCCAGAGCCCATGCCTTAAATCACTAGGAGACACTGGCTTCTATAAAAATCAGAATACCTGGTTTCCAAAAGACTTAGAAGGTGATGGTGGAAAACACAGAGTAACAAGACTTTAAAAACACCATGCACTGTAATTTTCACATCTATTAAAGACTGATATTTTAAAGTAGCTTCCCTAAATGCACAGAAGTCAATATGAACATGGAGCCCTGATCCAGTCATCAGGTCTGGGGTCCTTCTCTGGTAGAGAAGGACCTGAGGGCCGGTGCTTCCCAGGCTTCAGTGGTATCAGAATCCCTGTAAGCCTTGTTGAACAGGTTCCCTGGCCTCCTCTCTGAGTTCCCGTTCCAGTGGGCCTGATTCAGGGGAGAGAGGGACCTGAAAACCTGCTTTTCCAACAAGCTCCCAGGTGATGCTGATTTTATGGGATCTAAAGAACCTAAACCTTCTCTGCCCAGTGCCCTCCTACCCTGGCAACACACACTCTCCATAGCTCCCGCCCCTATACCTCTGGGGGTCCCAAGGCACACACATCACTGTCTGAGACAGCCAGCGGAGAGAACTTGCCTTAAATTTGTTGAGCAGCAACTTCAGGACCTGTGGAGTCGTCATGGTGCTGTTGATGCGGACATTGGTGATGGAGCCATAGGCTGGCGTGAACACTGATGTCTGTCAACAGAAGAGTCTGACTCAGAGCAGATGTACAAGAATGGGGCACTACAACCCAAGGGACAAGGACAATGGCACTCAATCTGTGCTTCCTGAGAGTCCCCTGCCCCTGACAACCTAGAAGTATCAGGCTTTAGGTCAACAAAGAGCCCTGTGTTTTGTCTAGCTCAGGAACTTGCACCCACCCCACCACAGCAGGCTGGAGGGATCTGAGCTGCCAATTTGCAGGCCTGGGGAGGGAAAGAGGAACAGATAAGGAAGGCCCTCCATCCAAACAAAACACACATAAAGCACCTTCCACTACAACTTCAACAGGAGGAAGTCTGTGATCATTCTTCCATGATGCAATTGTTTCTAGGGCCAGATTAAAGCCAAATAGCAAGACTGAAGCTAGCTTGGGGTCTTGAGGTGGGAGACAGATGGGCCCCAGGCTGAACAGTTTCTCCCCGTGAGTAGAAATGCCTTAATAGTAGAAACTCTGTAAAAGCAAGATGATGGAGAAGGCTGGGCTCTGCCCAGATAAGAGATAAAAGACCACATATTTCTCAATCTTGAAGTTAAGGAAAGAAAAAAGAAAGTGAAGTCACTCAGTCATGTCTGACTCCTTGCGACCCCATGGACTGTAGCCCACCAGGCTCCTCTGTCCATGAGATTCTCCAGGCAAGAATACTGGAGTGGGTTGCCATTTCCTTCTCCAGGTGATCTTCCCAACCCAGAGATTGAACCCGTGCCTCCCGCATTGCAGGCAGATGCTTTACCATCTGAGTTACCAGGGAAGTTAAGGAGACCTTCCCAATTGCACATGCACAAAAAGGCTCCTTGGAGGTCAAAGAGGGAGGGGGTATGATGTCAACTACCCACAAGGCCTTTTCACTAGAATCTGAGGCAGGAGCTAGATGGACCACAGGCTAGGCATTTACAACTGGTCTCAGGTTTGCATTTCATGGGCAGGAAAAAGTGGGCTTCAGGCTGGACACTTACAATTAGCCTCCTGTTCATATTTCCCGAGACAGGAGATAGGTGGGCTCCAGGTTAGATATGTTTGCTCTCCAAAGGGAATAACAGAAACAGGGTAAATAGATAGGCTTTGTCTCCTATCTATTTACCTTAAGATAATAGTCATGACAGGAACAGAGATGGGCTAAATCTTATTTGAATAAAGGATAAGGAGGCCATATATTTCCCATCTTTGAGGCAAAGGAGACACTGCACATGTGCATAAAGGCTCCTTGGGGGTCAAAAGTCAGGGGACAATGCCAGGTCATGATGAGTCTTGCTTCTCCCAGGATGCTTTCCTTCAAAATCTATCTCGTCTGAAATGTACATATGCACGTAGGAGGAAGGTCTTGAGACAAATTAGCCAGGGTGGCAAAACAAGATGGTTGGCCAGGTGGAAGACAAAGACCCAAAAGGACTGCCCTATATTAAACACCTCTTAAGTATGCTCCTCCTTATTAGGGAGGACACCCACACCCTTTCTCTCCAGGTGTGTGTCTCTGCCTTTCTCATCTAAACAAACTGTTTCTCTGTGCGCTCTCCCACATGTTTGTTGTGCTATGTCTCTAATAATAAACTCTGTACTTGCATTTACAGTTTTTGCCTCCATGATACATGCATTTTTTCACTAGGAGCAAGAGCCAGGGAAAAATAGCTTCCAGCCTCAAGCCCTTGCTGGTCTGGTGGCTAGGATTCCTGGTTTTCATCCAGGCTATCCAGGTTCAGTTCCTGGGCAGGGAATTAAGATTTCACTTCATGCTACTGTTCACTGGGTACCTCTCCTAGATCAAATCCATCTTGGCTAAGAGATGTGCATGCACACAGGGGAGGACCCTGAGATATATCAAATACTGACTCAGAACTAGGCAAACCAAGATGATTGATCGAAGGAAATCTAGAAGAAATGCGCCATAAAAGTGATTCAAACTACTGTGAGGGTGTGAACTTCTCTCTCTGAGCCCTCCAGGGTGTCTATCCACACATACTGTACTCTTTCTTCCTAATAAACACTTTACTTGCTTCACTCCTTTCTGCCTGTAGGTGGAAATTCATTTCTACACAGTTGATGGGCCAACTTTGTCACTGGCCACTGGTCCCTGGTGGTCTAGTGGCTAGGATTCAGCAATTTTCCTGCTGCTGTCTGATCTCAATCTCTAACCAGAAACCAAAACCCTGCTTCAAGATGCCATAGGCTCAGGCCAGGTGAGATCAACCTGAATCCTGCAGCTCTATTTCAGGGCAGCCCTTTAACTCACAGAGAAGTCAGGCCACATAGTAGCTGGAGGCACATGGTGCAGAAAGAGAGTAACATGTGGACTGGGGGTAAAGGGGGTGATTCTGATGAGGGCTGTCTATGGGTCATCTCACATCTCACTCACTGAGACAGGAACAAAGGGGGCAGGGCACAACCATTAAAAGAACAGCACAGCCGTTGTGAACAGGATCCCACAAAAACTGGTTGGTGCAAGACGTCAGCAGATTTGACTTCCAGTAGACCTTCACCTGGAGAAGGCAATGGCAACCCACTCCAGTACTCTTGCCTGGAAAATCCCATGGACAGAGGAGCCTGGTAGGCTGCAGTCCATGGGGTCTCCAAGAGTCAGACATGACTCAGAGACTTCACTTTCACCTTTCACTTTTATGCACTGGAGAAGGAAATGGCAACCCACTCCAATGTTCTTGCCTGGAGAATCCCAGGGACGGGGGAGCCTGGTGGGCTGCCGTCTATGGGGTCGCACAGAGTCGGATACAACTGAAGCGACTTAGCAGCAGCAGCAGCAGACCTTCACCTCCATATGCATCATTGTAATGCATTAGCATCTAAATGACCCACTCACAGGTGCCATGACAGTTCTGAGGTCAACCATAAGAGGCCAAAAAGTGGGTGGTACCCCAATTCATGGAAATCCCCACCCCTTCTTCAAGATAGTCAGAATATTCCTCCCACTAGGAAATTATCCACCCCATAAAAACTAACCAACTCCATAGCCCAGGGCTGCTCTCACATTCCCAGATGACCCATTGCCCTGGGGCCACCACTCTCCTTTTGAGATGGCCTACATTCTGTCTGTGGAACGTGTATCTCCCAGGGCTACACTCTCTGTGGAGTGTGTTTCTCCCAGCACTGCTCTCACTTTCTCAGGTGACCCCATGCCCTAGGTCCACCTCCCCCTTCTGAGACAGCCCACACTCTGTCTATGGAAGAATGTGTAGCTCTCTGAGTAAACCTGCCTTCACTCTACTGTGGCTCACTCTTGAATTGTGTGAAGCCAAGGACCCTCATTTGGTGGCCCATCCCAAAGGACTCACCCAAGACCTAGGACACAACCATCTTCTCACAGTTTTTCCTACACCACCACCATCTGGGGGGGCTCCTGATCTCTAACAGAGCCAGCAGCCCACCCACAAGCCAAAGACTGAGTGGTTTCCCAGGTGTCTGTAGACCTGATGTGGCAGTTGCCCAGGAAGGGCTCTTGATCCCACTAGGGCTACCCCTTGCCCCGTGCTACCCTGCCTCCCCTACCTTGTGGTTGTAGAAATGGCCGTTGATAGAGAAGCGGTGGCGTCTGATTCGCCGCTGGTCACTGGGTGTCCTCACATTGCCACGACGACGTACCCCAACATCACTGCGTGTGCGCATCAACTGTGGGGTGTCTTCCTGTAGGGACTTCAGGCCCCTGGAGTCTGAGATGGAAAGAGGAAATGAGCTCTGTCTGCCTGGACCTGGGATGTGGCAGTTACAGTAACTTCTTGACCAATGCTACAGTACCTACAACTTCCCCAAAAATATATTTTATAAAAACAGTATTTCTTGCTGGGGAAAAAACATGATACATAATTTACCAAAAAGCAATGCAGTGACAAAGTTTAGAGCACAGACTTCAGAGCCAGACTCCCAGGTTCAAACCCCAGCTCTACCACTGCCATTGTAGCAAAATTTGCCGCCCCCAAATGTCACTGGTATGCTGAAAATAATCAAGACCCAAAAGACTGATAAATGGAACAATACCTGCCATATCAGTAAACAAAGGCTATCACCGTCATCAGCAACTGCAGTCATAGCCGATGGTGAGCTGGTAAGTCCTGAGAGAACTCAGGAAGGAAAGAATACCTGCCAGTTAGCAGCCACCAGACTGCAGCCACTCCCTACGGTGACCCCTGAAGAAATTCAGGAAGTGAAAACACAGGATATTTGCCTCAGATAGCTGAGGTGCATATTAAAAGAATGATTTCACTGAGCCCAGACTCTTGCATTTTCCCCTACATAGAAAAGCACTAAATTCCTTAACTTGAACTATCTGGGTTTTTAAAATTAACAATTATCTTCTGATCACCTGTCCTTTGTTGCAAAACTCCTATATATCTTAGCTCCCCACCACTGGATTCTTTGCAGCAGCTCTCTCAGACTGGGTTCCTTGAGATGCAGCCTCCCAGGCTTGAAGTCCTAAAAATTCCCTAAAATCCTTAATTTTTAGGTTGTAATAAGTTTTTAGCCAAAAAGACTCAGGAAGAAACCGACTTTTCCCCTAACTGTCTGAAGGATTTAAGATAGCAGGCCTATTATAGGACTAGAGCTACCATCAGAGATATCTACAAAGAATATGGACTAAATGTGGTAAAGGAAACAGAGATCAAAGTTCACCCCATGTCATACTGTCTTTTCAGGGCCAAGCAAACATCTGTTTACCAACCATTGCTTTTCCATTTCCGTGTGAATCGCCTTCCTCCCCTCTGAAGTCCCCAAATACCACCCCGTAAAAGGCTGGCAAGTATTAAACAAAGGGGAAACAAAGTCATCTTAGGAGAAATTTCCCTGTATCTTTGAGATGCAAATGTCCTATCTGGTCTCCTCATCTCTGCCATCTCTTTAAAATGCAAATTTTGAAAAAAGGGTAAAGTAATTTAGAACTTGACTTGTTTTCCATAAATATTAGTAAAAAAGGAAGAAGCCTTTTAAATTTTTTCTTATTCTGTTATTTACAAACTAGTGAGTTCTGTATTGTGATATCTGATACGACTAAGTTTGGAAAATAAAGTATAATATTTCTTATTGTGTCTGTGTGGATATGTGTATATCTCAGTAAGTGTCTTTGGATATCAGTGTTAAGGTTAATTCATAAAAGAGCTCTGTTTAAGTTGCCTTAAAGAAAAGTAAGTGCTTACAAACCAAACAATTCTAAATACAAAGGAAATTAAGCTAAATTAGTTTCAGGTTCAGTGAACAGGAAAGTATTTAGTATTAAATTAATATCTTATGTTAATGTTTGTTGATCTAATTAATATAGATATGTCTTTGAGCCATCAACATTAAGCAGCAGTCTTTCACTGTACCTAGTTTTAATAGAGGTTAAAGGAAATTTTGTTATACCTGTTGCAAATTTGTCAGCAAGAAAAAATAACTTGCTAACTTTAGCTAAAAATCATCTGAAATAGTTTCTCCATATTTTGGTAACTATTATTTGTCTCTTGGTTTTCACTAGAAATTAAGATTGTTAGGAGTTGGGAATTCTAATTTAAATATATAATTAAAGCTACTGAAGACAATAAAACATTTCAGTATGGTAGAATGTGTGAGGAGGTTAGGAAGGCATGAGGAGGGACTTCCTTGGTGGTCCATGTCCCTGCCAATGCAAGGGACATGGGTTTGATCCTTGGTCCCAGAAGATCCCATGTTCTGCAGAGCAATTAAGCCTGTGCTCCACAACTACTGAGCCTGCACACCTAAAGCCTGGCTCTGCAACAAGAGAAGTTAGCACATTGAGAAGCCCACACACCACAACAGGGAGTAGCCACCACCACCCCCTACCATCCCACACTGCAACTAGAGAAAGCCTGCATGCAGCAATGAAGATCCAGTTAATAATGTTAAAAAAGACCCAGTTAATAAGAAAACAGGAGAAGAAGGTATGAGGCATGAAATTACATTTTACTGAGAAAGTTTTATACAAGGTCAGGATTAACTAAATTTAGTCTGAAGTTGACTAGGTAAATGGATTTTGTTACGTAAACTAATATAGGGCTGGAATTTGATATATCTCTTTCTGTTAGAAGTGCTCATTTTTGATTACAGGTTGTATGAGTTTCTGGGCCCTTAGGTGATCCATATTTGCTTTCTTTTAATCATTTCGAGACTTTGGTTAAATGAATAAATATTGTTTCATAGTGACCTATGATCCTCCTGTGTTTTAAAACCTTTTTGATATTTTTAACAAACTTTCCCAAATATCAAAATCTGACTAAAGCTTTTTTAGGCTCCAGCTGACTCTGAGATACTTCAAAAGAACATCTTTGAGACATTTCAAAGAGGAAGGTCAAACTAAGTTTATTTGATATGTTAAATTACTTCAAAATTCTTGTCAAATGGTTGGAGAAGAACCTTAGGTTATAGTGTATGGATAAATGCCACTAATGTAGATATTCCAAAATTTATGTGGAATCCCTAACGGCTGATATGTCCTGATACATTATCTAAAATGTTATATGTCACAGAAATAACCAAGTTTCCTGCTAACTGCATTTTACTCAAATCTTTAACTAGGCAATTTTAAGTTTTGTACATGGACTGATGAATATGGTTTATAATTTTATGACTTTGAGAAATATATTAGATTTAATTTAAAAAAAAAGCTTTCATGGTATGACCTACAATAAGCTGACAAAGTATACCTTTGCAAACAAAGCTGAAATATTTATCATTTTCTATCTGATCCTGCCAAAATTTGGAGGCCCCAGCTGGCTCTCCTGTGGACTTGATATTTTATTGCAATTGGACTCCCTGGTGCCTCAGATGGTAAAGAATCTGCCTGGAGTACAGGAGACCCAGGTTAGATCCCTGCGTTGGGAAGATTCCCTGGAGGAGGGAATCGCTACTCACTCCAGAATTCTTGCCTGGAGAATTCCCTGGACAGGAGATTAGTGAGCTACAGTCCGTGGGGTCACAAAAAGTCGGACATGACTGAGCGACTAACACTACAACTAGCTATGCTAATCATCACTTTAGTTTGTTCTTTGTTTCCAAGTTGTTTGTGCTCTGTGTCTCCCTGCGGCACTAAGCCTTTGTCAATGTTACTAGCTGCATCACTTATATCCTGTCTTTTTTACAAGATTATCGTCTCTTACCGTACCGTGTGTAACCAGGCTTCCAACAAAACGTCTATGGCTAAACATCTTGAGAAACAGACCACATTTATTACATAAAGTAATTGTAATAGTGTGATTCTAGGTATGGGAAGAAGTAACAAGGGAGAATGTCTCTTGGATCATAATTAGACAGAAGATCTGGATAATCTTTAATTATTGACAGGGCCTAACCAAAAATTTAGCACCTGGAGTGGCATATCAAGAATGCTCGCCTGATCTTGGATGAGCCTCCCAGCCAGCAGCAGGGGACAAAGTTTGATTATGAAATGTTTCCCAAATGTTGGCCAAATTCCTAACCAAGAGGAGATCAGTCATCAGCACTTGCAGCTCTCCAGTGTGAGCTGATGAGCCCTGAGGGAACTCAAGAAGGAAGGACTATTTGCCATTTGCAGCCATCAGATTGTGGCTACTCCCTATGGTGAGCCCTGAGGAAACTCAGAACGTGAGAATAGAGGATACAGGTCCTTAGTTAACTGAGAAGTGTATCAAAAGAATGATTTCAGTGAGCCCAGACTCTTGTATCTTCCCATAGGTAGCACGGAATTCCTT
Organism: Bison bison bison; assembly: GCF_000754665.1. Taxonomy (NCBI): domain Eukaryota; kingdom Metazoa; phylum Chordata; class Mammalia; order Artiodactyla; family Bovidae; genus Bison; species Bison bison. Next base: position 8,714,810 of record NW_011494635.1, read on the forward strand.
AACTTGAGATGCTGCCTCCTGAGTTTGAAGTCCTAAAAAATTCTTGCTGAATAAAACCTAACTCTCAACTTTTAGATTGTGAATATTTTTAAGTCTACAAGTACAAAGAAGACACTTTTCAAAGGGGAACAAAAGAAGACAAATCTCAACATTTGGAACACTGGCACCAATGGTGAACACTCCCAGATAGGTCCATCTGATAAAGCAGTTAGAATGGTCATCACCCCCTTCCACAAGATTGTGGAACAGACATTGACAGTGGGGGATTATAATACGGAAAAGCCAATTTTGATTCCATGTTGGACTTTACCTTTTTTTTTTTATTATTATTATAATAATACATAATGGCCTGCCTCAAGGAACTCTGCCCCTCTGTCTAACTGTTAAGCTAAAGTGGCTTTGTTCAGTTCACAGGGAGACAATCTGACCCTACCCACCAATGAATGGTTGCAGAAAAGATGAATTTAACAGATCTCCTATATTACAAGATAAATGGCCTTTTTACTTTATGTCCTCACCTTCTCTCCTTCTCTGTTCTACAAAAGAAACTGGAATCCAGACCCTGATAATATGGGTTTTTTGAAGACACTACTTTGCCATCTTCTCAGTCTATGGCTTTCCAATTCATATTCTTTGCCTCAGCACCTCAGCTTTCAGGTTATTGGCCTGTTGTGTGGTGGAGCAGAATGAGCTTGGACTCGGTAACAGGTAGAGAAAAATGTCTTCCTTCCCGACACCATATATCACTAACCTCTCTGTGCCTCAGCTACATCACCTATAGAAGGGGTTAATAATAGCATCTACCTCACAAGACTGTTGTATGGGTTTAAATAAGTTGATTAATTGAAAGCACTTAGAACAGTGTCAGGCACAGGATAAGCATGATATAAGGACTTGCAAGATATTATGAACTGATAATATCTATCAAAATTACAAATGCACACAGCCTCAGACCTAAAAACTTAATTTGAAAGAATTCTACAGACACAAATGTGTGAAATGAGACATGTACAAGGATATTGTCTACACTTTTGTTTGTCTAAGGACTAGAAATGACTTAAATGTTTATCAATAGGAAGTGATTAAATTATTTATTCATACTATTAAATACTGCAGAGCTGTAAAGAATGCAGAGGTTCTTTCTGGGTTTGTATGGAACAATCCTCAAGACAAACTAACAGAAATGGGATGTGCAAAATGCTGCCACTTATAGAAGAAAAGGAAAGAAAAAAATGACATCCAAACATTAAGCTTTGTTGGTGTGTGTTTCCTTGTGTTTGCAAAGAATATCTTGGGAAGAAAGCCTTCAGATTGCTTCTAGGGAGGGAAAATCAGGGGGTGGTTGAGATGTGAAACTTTCAGTTCTTTTTTCTTAATAAGTTTTGAATCTCAAACTATGTGAATTTTATATTTCCAAAAAATAAGTAACAGTATACAACATTCATCACATCAGTCTTCATATAGTTGGCCCCAACTGGAGGATCCTCCCACCATGCACATACCTGTGGGGCTCAGTGTCTGATCACTCTCAGGCAGGGCATCCACCTCTGAGATCGGAATGTTGGGCATGGTGAGGGGCTTCAGGATGGTACTGGGAAGCAAAAACAAACAAAAGGTTCAGCCCCTGCAGAGGAACTCCCTCAGTCCCACCCCATCCCACTCATGCAAAGCGAATAGTTCTGGGGATCACCATGCAGTAGGTGATGAAGGACATGGTAGGCTGTGCTGAAGGCCTCATGAGGCTGGCCCAGCTCCTGAGCCAAGCACTGAGCAAGGAAGGTGAATTCTGGAGGGAGAAAGTGCTTGCTCCCAGCATTTGTAGCAACATCAAGCCCAGGACAGAGAACAATAATAATACCTGTGTGGTACCTGTGCTGGGTTTCTAAGCACCTACAAAGTCTATGCCTTATTTAGAAAACCCTAATAATGGTCATTTTTTTAAGGACAAGATTCTAGTACAGACCCATTTATGTTGGAGGAATTACTCAGAAATTTCTTCTGGAATCTAACAGGAATGGAAAGTAATAGGTTGGTTGCTCTGAGAGTCAGAATAACTATAGAAGTGGCACTGATGGCCGTGTGCTCAGGGTTGCTGGAGACAGGGTCACACGCAGGCAATCTGAGTTGAGACCTGGAATTGCCCTGATAACTGGGAAATAACTTCCCAAAGCTCAGAAGGACAATGGAAGCAGCTCAGAGAAACACACCCAAAATCAACAGAGGATTTGGCTAGAAAGGAGAATCATATTTGACCAATTAAGACCTTCCCATGGTGAGAAGAATGTAGGTGCCCTGGTGAAACCAATCAAGACCCTATGGGGGCTTCCGACGAACAGACCCCTGCATCCTCTTCTTCTTGTTAAAAAGCTTTAGCCTTCTAGGCCTTCCCTGAGTTCCAAAAAAAAAACAAAAACAAAACAAAACATAATCAGAGAAGTGAGAAAATGCAGAAACAAAGGAAAACAGCCAAGCAAGACAAAAAAATAATAGTTTAGCGATAAAACAATTCAAGAATCTTTAGTTCCTCCTCAGGGGCTATAGATAATATCCTGAGCCATATCCAGGAGTTGTTTTGCAGATACTGACTCCTCCACCAGGTATATGAAGTTAACTGCCTTCTAACCACAAGCAGGTAAACCCCAAACCAGCTGGAACCAGATGATGTTGACTCCTGAAGTACCACCTAATTACCTCACCACCAAATTAATGAGAAGAGCATCTACCACCCTGCAACAGTCTCCCTCACCTTGCCTTTAAAAACTCTTCCCTGAAAGCCATCAAAGAGTTCAGGTCTTTTGAGCATGAGCTGCCTATACTCCTTGCTTGGACTTGCAATAAATGCAGCACCTTCCTTCACCATAACCTCATGTCAGTAAATTGGCTTTACTGCATGTAGGTGAGCAGACGCAAATTTGGTTTGGTAATACTATGACTCAGCAGACATAGGACTTACAGTCCGGGGATGACATTTTTTTGTTTTTTGCCACATCATGTGGCTTGTGGGATCTTAGTTCCCTGGCCAGGGACTGAACCTGAGCCCTCTGCAGTGAGAATATGGAGTCCTAATCACTGGACCGCCAGGGATGATAATTTTAAGGAAAGACAATTGAACATTGAAAATCTGAAAGAACTACCTGTTGTATAGTTATAATCTGAGCCCCAGAATGAAATCAGAGCCTCTCAGGAATGGTGTATACTTGGCACCCACAGCAGCCACTGCCCACTCCCTAGTCTGAAACCCTCTTTATTGCCCAAGCAGAAACTGGTCTCAGCATGTTTAAAAAAAAAACAAACAAAAAAAAAACCACAACTTTTTATTTTGTATTGGGGTATAGCCAATTAATAATGTTGTGATAGTTTCAGGTAAACAGCGAAGGGACTCAATCATATATATACATGTATCCATTCTCCTCCAAAGTCAGCATCCTTCTTAAAACAGTGGTCCAGGCATTCACTTTACTATAGCAGGCACTGGAATAACATTATTTATCATTCCTGAAAACTCTGTTAAAGTATTTGCAGGTTTCAAGAAGCAACCAAGACCAGCTTGATGCCATTAGGAAGGGAAAAGAAACAAGTGTACAGCCTGAAAGAGGCTGGAGTAGGCCAGCCAAAGGCCACATGGTCAAATGGAATTTTAAAAACCATCTCACTTAGGGAACGAAATGTAATACTCCACGGGCTAGGCTGGTGCTATGGAATGGGTTTGGCCTGCTTGAAACCAAATACAGTGAGAATGCCGAAAGCAAAGCAGAGTATGAAACTGCAAAGTTCGATGAAACCAAAGAACCTTGACTGGACCTCTCCGCAGCTCCCCCTATACCCCGCACCCCCAGCACTGATGGTACAAGCAAAGATTTTCCTCCTTAAATTCCCTTGGAAATAAACCAGATCAGCTACAGGCTTTGGGCAACATTGTAGCTTTCTCTTAAATTCAGCCAAGAATAGATTTGGCTGTGGAGTTGAACAAAATGTTCAATGGGGCCAACAGAGAGGGCTTGGTTCTCATTTAAAACAGAAAAAAAACATCACTGTGGTTTTGGCTGGGATCTTGGTGCATTCCATCATGCTCTGGCCCCAAGGCAGTCAGCATTAGCAAATTTTAGGATGGAGCAAAGGGTTGTCACTTTATCCTAAAAACTGAAATCCCAGATAGTAGGGATTTCCCTGGTGGTCCAATGGTTAAGAATCTGCCCGCCAACGGAGAGGACATGGGTTCAATCCCTGGTTTGGGAACTAAGATTCCTCATGCTGCAGGACAACTAAGCCTGTGCATCACAACTACTGAAGCCCACACACCCTAGAGCCTGTGCTCTGCCAGGAGAAGCCACGTCAATGAGAAGCCTGTGCATTTTAGCTAGAGAAAGCCTGCATGCAGCAATGAAGAGCTCATGCACCACAAGAAGACCCAACACAGCCACACACACACACACACACACACACACACACAAAACAGTAAAGAGGGTGTGCCTTGCTAGATGTACAGAGCTACTCATTTGGCTAAGGAAGGAACAGGCTTAGTCTTCACAGACCTTCTAGTGGGAACACAGGAGAGGGGACCTCCCAGACCATCACACCACCACCCAACTCCAGGTATAGCCAAGGAAGCAGAGCTTGCTTTGCTGGCTTGGTCAGGGCCTGACATTCTTTCCCCACTTCCAGGTTCCTCTAAGACACAGAGAGCTTTGGACAGAAGTTTTGAGCCCTAAATGACTCTGGGGTGGGGTCATTCTGTGAGGAGTGGTCCCAGTGGGGAGGATGCTGGGGTATTGGGTGTCCTGTCAGAAATCTTCAGACTGAGCCTGGCTAGCCACTACAATGCCCCTTAGAGAGGTAGGGTCTCCATGAGCGATGGCACGCTGCTCACTCAAGCCTTAGTGCTTCTCCTCTTGGACTCAGCATCTCCCTTCCTCACTCATTCATTGATTGTGATGACAGATCTGGAAGCCCAGTAACACCAACATATGACCCTTTCTCCTCATTCCAAGTCTAGAGCAGGGGGGAGTGGGAATGGGAGCTTGGATCAAGGCTTGCTGGAAGTAGGTAGCATTTACCAGCTTGAGAACACATGCAATCCCCAGATACCTCTGGTCAACCCCCAGTCCTATCTCTCTTTACTCACCCCTGAGCCCCCAAGTTACAGCCAGAGTGCCAAGAGGAAGAGGATGGAGGAGGTCGAATGCGTTCATTGTCATCCTGCATCTGTAGACGAATGGGCCGGCGCAGTCCCCAGGAGATGTTCAGCAGCCCCTCCACAATAAACTCATCTTCCTCCTGCCACAAAGCAATTGGATAAGTCCAGAAAAGTCCCAGAGAAGCCAGCACCATGTTGTTTGTGGTAAATGACAGTTTTCTTGATGTGCCCAGGTAGGTGCACCCAAGTTATAGTCACACCTCAGCTCCAAGACACTCTCCAGGCTCTCAAGCTGAGCTCGGAGGTCAGCACACATTGCCTCAAAATTCATAGACATGTGCAAATTCTAACAATGGTTTCTTTGTTGTTTTTTATACTAATGACTTTAAAGAACAATAAATATATTTCTTAAAGTATGTGAGAAAATAGCCTGCTATTCTTAAATTACGCTAACAGAAGCAAGAGCTAAAACCTTGAATTAGCTATTTTTCCCCTCCCCTACTATAGAAAGTGATGTGTCTTTCATTATAACATGTTTAGCAATCTGACCCACTGGTTGATGATTTAAAGTAACATTTCCTCAAGTTTGTTCAACAGAATACTAGCTCATCTGGCAGATGAACTGTTACCTTAAAAAGAGTATCAAGTGATCTTGTGAGTTGGGAGATGCTGTGTTATCAGATTTCTTAACAGCAGAACTTCCGAGAGCCAATAATTAACTAATGTGCTACATAATAACTCTCCAAGAGGTGAATAAATTCTGCAAGAATTCCAAATTTATACTCAAGGGTTGTTAATTGATAAGAATTTAAATGTGAAGACCTTCTAAAAATACCTGATGTTTTATCCCAAAGAGATGGATCTCAGGAATCACCATACCCCTTGAGTCATCTACAGGACATACCTCAGAAAAGCTGTTTAAGGACCAAAATCTTGCTACTGATCCAGCCACTAATTAGTAGAAGGTTTGAGGACAGTGCCTAAAGAGTCAGGTCTTCTTTCTAGAATCTCAGCAAAACCTTTTGAACCCATGTTTTATAAGCAGGGTCAAGACTAAGGTCTGGGCTATGGCCACATCTTCAGGACAAGCCCCATGAAAGATGACACATGTTCAGTGAACAACCAATCCGGGTCCCAGGATCATCCTTAGAGAGGGAGGGGGTAATAAAAGAAGGCAGGAGAGGTGTGGAACAACTTTAGGGTGTTTGGGGATCTTAAGGAGAAAAGCGGTATTTAAGCACAGGTTACATGTATGGTCTTCTAAGCGGTCAAGGCTGGCATCAATACTTTATACCACATGATTAGAGGGCAGAATTTAACCCAAAGTAGGACTTTGCCTAAGTGGTGTAGTGTGAGGAACATACAAAAAGCCACTACATACTATCCCCAACCAGCCTGCCTTAGTAGCTGAAATTCTACCATCTGATATCTGTTTCTACAGATTAAATCAATATGGCTTGATAAGCTGAAAATGTGTTTAGAAGGGTATTACATGTACCTTCTTATCAGCCAAGAACACTTGAGTATAAATTACTCTGCCAGGCTCCCATATAATTCACCATCTACCTGAAACAGGCTCTACAGAAATGGATACAGGGTGAGTAAACTTAGACTCAGGAAGGGGGCTGAGGAAAGACATATGGATAACAAAAGACATGCTAAGAAGGCATTCTAGGAAGGCTGCTGCAGTTGTGGGGAAAAGCCAAGAGTTACCACCCAAAGCTTATGTAACTTGTCCAGATTGCTGCAACAGCACATGGGCCAGATGTGGCAACACAGAGGACAGGGTGAGGCTCCTGAATTGCCCAAGAGGAAAAAGGTTGCTTGAGTACCATCTGAAATAGCCATTTCATGAAAGCATCCTTTTGGAGGGTCCTCCTTCTGAGGCTAGTATTAGTCCAGCCACAGGAATATCTCCAAAACAGAAAACTCATTCTTTTTAGAAAAAATCTGGGCCCGGGGTGTACTTCCAAAGAACTCTAGGGACTCCCAATAACATCACTAACATTGAGAGGCTACTCACTGTGGCAAAAGAGGCAGAGACCCTCTTGGTGAGGGTGACATGGAGACATGGAGACCCAGAAGACATGGAGACGAAGACTGGGCTGGCCACTAGGGGAGGAGCCCCAAGACCTTCCCTGTGACTCCTTACCTCACGATGTCGGAGCTGCAAATTTTGGCCTTCGTAGTACAAGTTGTAGGTCTTCAAATGCAGAAGAAGTTCATTCCTTAAGAGAAAAATACAAGAGGTGTCACAATCTCAGCTAAAATCACTTATAATGCAATTACTCCCTCTTTTTCTCACCTCTAATCTGGCCTTCAGTCACTCCAGTCGGGGTGTTTGTCTACATGTGTACATACACACAAATACACACACCCATGGTGTGTAGAACCACCAATCTTTCATCACAAACTTTCCCAGGATCAAGATCAAGAGTAAATACTACCTAGAACAGACTTAATGTAAGGAGCAACTCCAGAAAACCAAGGAGGTCTGGTCTGCTGACAATGGTTAGCAGCTCTCACTACATTTCTCAAACCCAAGCTAAATACACAGGCCTTGTTAAACCACAGATTCATAGAAGCGAATGCACTTTAAAGCCCACACACAAGGTTTCTTTAGCCTCTCCACAGACTTTCCTCTCTCACAAATGCTGTGAGAAGAAGACATTCACTACAGACCTTCATGAGACTCAGAAACTCCAAGGATTTCAGGAAGTTAAAAGGGAGAGCTCTGGGCCCCATTGACTTAGGCTTCATTGACATACCTTTGTTGTTTAGTCGCTAAGTTGTATCCAAGTCTTTACAACCCCATGGACTATAGTCACCAGGCTCCTCTGTTCGTGGGATTCCCCAGGCAAGAATACTGAAATGGGGTGCTATTCCTTTCTCCAGGGGATTCTCCCAATCCAGGTATTGAACCCATGTCTCCTGCATCGCAGGCAGATTATTTACCGTTGAACCACATGGGAACCCCTAATGTAATATTCTGCATTACTCTTCTAATGTACTTTTCTACTCTCCTTCAAGAGGTGCTTTTGTCTCTTTATCCTACGTGCTTTTAGTTTATAAAAACATTTTTTAAAAACCTTACAAGGCCTCTAAATACTGGTTTCCAAGTTGTTCCCCTGGGACCATAGCTGTCAATACTAAACATGGAAGAGAGAGCATATGACACCCTTTGTGATCAGAGTGACAGCTGTCAAACCTGAAAATGCTCTGATCAAGTTTTATCCGAAAGTGAATGCAGGGAGGCCTGGGAGGAGGGAGGAGCTTGCGGAGACTGAAGTATGCTTCTGCCTCTTCTCAGGCAAGAGGCAAGGGCGTTCTGTCACTTTAAGTCCAGTCATTCAGTGTAAAGATTTGGGGCTGTCACAACCAACTCCTCCTCCTAGAAACTCTCCAGGACATCAACTCTTCCGAGCCTCTAAAGGTACCATGTCTTGACCCCCTTAACTTCATCCCTATGGCCAGGCTCTGGGGGCATGTTCTTTATCTATAGCAGCAAACTTGCTTGATGCTCTCACTAGTCCACACACAGTTGCTTTCTCCTTCTCACACACATGAGCTCCTCTCGTGTACAGAGGAGGCTCCTCTGCCAGTGGCTTCCCTCCACATGGGACCGGCCACTGCAAGGACAATACCATAACAAAAAATCTTACTTGGAAATGTATTTATCTTGTCCACACGGGACTAGGGAAGTTTGGTGATGGTAGTCCATTCTTCCTTTCTCTTTTCATCAGAAGAAGAGGCCTATATTTGAAAGAAGATAGCAGTTAATGTCCAGTTGGGTCTTTAAGAAGTCAGCAGAACATGGTCCAGGGGGTGGGAGCACATGGTTCTTTGTCCCTGCCCCAGATACATAGCTTGAGCAGCCCAGCACTGACAAAGGGCCAGGGAGATGCCACACTGTTGGCTGCTGCCTCTGCTTGCCAGAGCTTCTGAGAAAAAAACCCAAACAAAAGATGACAATCCGGGCACAGCCCCAAAACAAATGCCCAAGCCACAGCCACAGACGATGCTGGCACCCAAGCTGATTTGAAGGAATGAATCTTCCTGAAGAGAACTTCACTACACAGAATAGAGATTTGTCTGAAAAGGAAGGTTGATAGTACTGAGATATACTAAAGATTGGTAAACCACCTAAAAGAATGCCCAAAGAAAAATGGGCACAATAAATCACAGCATATACATCATCATTAAAACATGACAATATGAAAGGCAATTTAATTACCTGAGAAAATGACAATACATTATGAAAACAAAGTTATAAAACTATGAGTCCAATTTTGTTTAATATACATGTAAGGCTCCCCTTGTGGCTCAGATGGTAAAGAATCTGCCTGCAATGTTGGAGACCCAGGTTCGATCCCTGGGTTGGGAAGATTCCTTGGAGAAGGAAATGGCAATCCACTCCAGTATTCTTGCCTAGAGAATTCCATAGACACCGGAGCCTGGCAGGCTACAATCCAAGGAGTCTCAAAGAGTTGGACAAAACTGAGCAATTATACTTTCAAGGGTAGTTACCTTAGTGATAAAGAATTCACCTGCCAATGCAGGAGACACAGGAGGAGATGTGAGTTGGATCCCAGGGTCAAGAAGATCCCCTGAAGGAGGAAATGGCAACCCAATCCAGTATTCTTGCCTGGGAAATCCCATAGACAGAGGAGCCAGGCAGGCTACAGTCCATGGGGCCGCAAAGCTCCATGATGTGACTGAGCAGGCATGCATGCAAGCATACAATATGCATATATATACACATTACTTTGTTGCATGCCAGCAAAGTAATGCTCAAAATTCTCCATGCCAGACTTTAACAGTACGTGAACCAAGAACTTCCAGATGTACAAGTTGGATTTAGAAAAGGAAGAGGAATCAGAGACCAAATTGCCAACATCTGCTGCATCATAGTAAAAGCAAGAGAACTTTAGAAAAACATCTATTTGTGCTTCAAAGACTATGCTAAAGCCTATGACTGTGTGGCTCACAACCACTGTAGAAAATTCTTAAAGAGATGGGAATACCAGATCACCTTACCAACCTCCTGAGAAACCTGTAGGCAGGTCAAGAAGGAACAGGTAGAACCAGACATGGAACAATGGACTGGCTCAAAATTGAGAAAGGAGTACATCAAGGCTGTATATTGTTACCCTGCTTATTTAACTTCTATGCAGAGTACATTATGCAAAATGCTGGGCTGGATGAAGCACAAGCTGGAATGAAGATTGCCGGGAGAAATATCAATAAGCTCAGATATGCAGATGACATCACCCTAATGGCAGAAAGAGAAAAGGAATTAAAGAGCTTCTTGATGAAGGTGAAAGAGGAGAGTGAAAAAGTTGACTTAAAACTCAATATTCAATAAATGAAGATCATGGCATCTGGTCCCATCACCTCATGGCAAATAGATGGGGACAAAGTGGAAACAGTGACAGACTTTATTTTCTTGGGCTCCAAAATCACTGCAGGTGGTGACTGCAGCCACGAAATTAAAAGATGCTTGCTCCTTGGAAGAAAACCTATGACAAACCTAGAGAGCATATTAAAAAGAAGAAACATTATTTTGCCAGCAAAGGTCCATCTAGTCAAAGATATGGTTTTTCCAGTAGTCATGTGTGGATGTGAGAGGCGGACCATAAAGAAGGCTGAATGCTGAAGAACAGATGTTTTTGAGCTGTGATGTTGAAGAAGACTCTTGAGAGTCCCTTGGATTGCAAGATCAAACCAGTCAATAATAAAGGAAATCAGTCTTGAATATTCACTGGAAGGACTGATGTGAAGCTCCAATACTTTGGCTACATGATGCAAACAGCCAATTCATTAGAAAAGACCCTGAGGCTGGGAAAGATTGAAGGCAGGAGGAGAAGGGGACGACAGAGGATGAGATGGTTGGATGGCACACTGACTCAATGGACATGAGTATGAGCAAGCTCCAGGGGTTGGTGAAGGACAGGGAAGCCTGGCGTGCTATGATCCATGGGGTTGCAAAAAGTCAGACACGACTGAACGACTGAACAAGAACAACATACATTCATCTGAATGGATATATATATAAATATTAGGGTTTTTCAACCTCAGCACTATTGACTTTGGGGGCTAGGTCAGTCTTTGTTGTGAGGGCTGTGCTGTGCATTGAAACATGTTTAGCAGTATCTTTCGCCCTTACCCACCAGATGCCAGCAGCATGGCCCCCAGTCATGACGATCAAAAACGTCTCAGGACATTACCACTGTCCCCTGGGAACTAATCTGCCCCCAGTTGAGAACTTTTGGCATATGTATATGTAAGTGAATGAAAGGTCAGCTCTCTCAGGTAACAGTATTATTAGAATTTTTCTCAAGTATTTTATTCTGAAATTTTTCAGAAACGAAATTTAAGAAGACAAGGAATACCAATATACTTTTGGCTAGTCTATCCTTAACATTTACTATCCTTACATTATAACACATCTGTCCATCTCTTTATCCATTCAATAATTCATCTTATTTTTCACAAAAAGAAGATGTCCTTTTCATCATAGGGGACTGGAATGCAAAAGTACAAAGTTAAGAGAAACCTGGAGTAACAGGCAAGTTTGGCCTTGAAATACAAAATGAAGCAGGGCAAAGGATAACAGTTTTGCCAAGACAACACAACTCGTCATAGCAAACACCCTCTTCCAACAACACAAGAGAGGACTCTACACATGGATATCACCAGATGGTCAATACCGAAATCAAATTGATTATATTCTTTGCAACTGAAGATGAAGAAGCTGTTTACAGTCAGCATAAACAAGACCGGGAGCTGACTGTGGGTCAGATTATGAACTCCTTATTGCTAAATTCACATTTAAATTGAAGAAATTAGGGAAAACCACTAGACCATTCAGGTGTGACCTAAATCAAATCACTTATGATTATACAGTGGAAGTGACAAATAGATTGAAGGGATTAGATCTGATAGAGTGCCTGAAGAACTATGAACAGAGGTTCATGATATTGTACATTGTACAGGAGGCAGTGATCAAAACCATCCCCAAGAAAAAGAAATTCAAAATGGTTGTCTGAGGAGTCCTTACAAATAGCTGAGAAAAGAAGAGAAGTGCAAGGCACAGAGTAAAGGAAAGATATAAGCATCTGAATGCAGAGTTCCAAAGAATAGCAAGGAGAGATAAGAAAGCCTTCCTCAGCGATCAATGCAAAGAAATAGAGGAAAACAATAGAATGCAAAAGACCAGAGATCTCTTCAAGAAAATTAGAGATACCAAGGGAACATTTCATGCAAAGATGGGCTCGATAAAGGACAGAAATGGTATGGACCTAACAGAAGAGAAGATATTAAGAAGAGGTGGCAAGAATACACAAAAGAACTATACAAAAAAGATCTTCATGACACAGATAACCATGGTGTTGTGATCACTCACCAAGAGCCAGACATCCTGGAATGCAAACTCAAGTAGGCCTTAGGAAGCGGTAGCAAGAACAAAGCTAGTGGAGGTGATGGAATTCCAGTTGAGCTATTTCAAATCTTAAAAGATGATGCTGTTGAAGTTCTGCACTCAATATGCCAGCAAATTTGGAAGACTCAGCAGTGGCCACAGGACTGGAAGGTCAGTTTTCATTCCAATCCCAAAGAATGTTGCATCTACTACACAATTGCAGTCATTTCACATGCCTGCAAAGCAATGCTCAAAATTCTCCAAGCCAGGCTTCAACAGTACATGAACTGTGAACTTCCAGATGTTCAAGCTGGATTTAGAAAAGGCAGAGGAACCAGAGATCAAATTGCCAACATCCATTGGATTATAGAAAAAGCAAGAGAGTTCCAGAAAAACATCTACTTCTGCTTTATTGATTACGCCAAAGCCTTTGACTGTGTAGATCACAACAAATTGTGGAAAATTCTTCAAGAGATGCGAATACCGGACCACTTTACCTGTTTCCTGAGAAATCTGTATGCAGGTCAAAAAGCAACAGTTAGAATTGGACATGGAACAAAAGACTGGTCCAAAATTGGGAAAGGAGTACGTCAAGGCCATATATTGTCACCCTGCTTATTTAACTTATATGCAGAGTACATCACATGAAATGCTGGGCTGGATGAAGCACAAGCTGGAATGAAGATTGCTGGGAGAAATATCAATAACCTCAGATATGCAAATAACACCATCCTTATGGCAGAAAGTGAAGAAGAACTAAAGAGCCTCTTGATGAACGTGAAAGAGGAGAGTGAAAAAGTTGGCTTAAAACACAAGATTCAGAAAACTAAGATCATGGCATCTGGTCCCATCACTTCATGGCAAATAGATGGGGAAACAATGGAAACAGTGAGAGACTTTATTTCTTGGGGCTCCAAAATCACTGCAGATGGTGACTGCCACCATGAAATTAAAAGATGCTTCCTCCTTGGAAGAAAAGCTATGACCAACCTAGACAGCGTATTAAAAAGCAGAGACATTACTTTGCCAACAAAGGTCCAACTAGTCAAAGCTATGGTTTTTCTAGTATTCATGTATGGATGTAAGGGCTGGACTATAAAGATAGCTGAGCACTGAAGAATTGATGCTTTTGAACTGTGGTGTTGGAGAAGACTCTTGAGAGTTCCTTGGACTGCAAGATCCAATCAGTCCATCCTAAAGGAAATCAGTCCTGAATATTCATTGGAAGGACGGATGCTAAAGTTGAAACTCTAATACTTTGGCCACCTGATGTGAAGAACTGACTCATTGGAAAAGACCCTGAGCCTGGGAAAGATTGAAAGCAGGAGGAGAAGGGGACAACAGAGGATGAGATGGTTGGATGGCATCACCAACTCGACGGACATGAGTTTGAGCAAACTCCAGGAGTTGGTGATGGACAGGGAAGCCTGGCAGGCTGCAGTCCACGGGGGCACAAAGAGTCGGACACAACTCTTCAGTTCAGTGATTAAACTGAACTGAACCCTTAACATTTACTATTCTTACACTATCACACATCTGTCCATCCCTTTATCCATTCAATAATTCATCTTATTTTTCATACATTTCAAAGTAAATTACACACAAAACATCTTAGCAATTTAAGAAGCTGAAATCATACTATCTTTTCCAACCACAGTGTATTAAATTAAAAATCAATAGTAGAAAAAAACTGAAAAATTCACAAATACGTGGAAATTACACAACACACTCCTGAAAAACCAAAGAGACAAAGAAGAAACAAAAAAGAAATTTAAAAACATCTTAAATAGAAACAGAAGCAAACACACTAAGTTATGAGATACACCAAAAGCACCTCTAAGAGGGAAGTTTATAGCAATACATACCTACATTAAAAAAAAAAAAAAGATCTATAATGAACAATCTAATTTTACACCTTAAAAAACTAAAAAAGAAAAAACTAAATTTACAACTAGCAAAAAGAAGGAAACAGCAAATATCAGAGCAGAAATAAATGAAATGGAAACCGGGAAAATGATAGAAAAGGTCAGTGAAACTAAGAGCTGGGTTTTTTTTAAACAAGATAAACAAGAAGAAATGTATAAGTTGAATCAATAATTACATTTATTGATTTGTATATATTGAACCATACTTGTATTCCAAGGGAAAATCTCACTTGACCATTCATGCATGATCCTTTTAATGCACTGTCGAAATTCAGTTTGCCAGTATTTTGTTGAGAATTTTTCTATTCATATTCATCTAGTATTTTGACCTTGGTTGTTGTTCAGTCGCTCAGTTGTGTTGGACTTTTTGCGACGCTATGGACTGCAGCATGCCAGGCTTCCCTGTCCTTCACTATCTCCTAAAGTTTGCTCAAACTCATGTCCATTGAGTCAGTGATCCCATCCAACCATCTCATTCTCTGTCACCTTCTTCTCCTCCTGCCCTCAATCTTTCCCAGCATCAGGGTCTTTTCCAATTAGTTGGCTTGTAGCTGTTTTTTTTTGTAATGTCTTTATCTGGCTTTGGTATCTGGCCTTGTAAAATGAGTTTGACAGTGTTCCATCCTCTTCAATTTTTTGTAAGAATTTGAGAAGGATCAATATTAACACTTCTTTAGACATTTGGTAGAATTCACCAGTGAAACCATTTGATCTTGGTCTTTCCTTTGTTGAGAGGTTTCTAACTGTGGATGCTCAATATCACTAATAATCAGGGAAACACAGATTATGCAACCTATTAAATATAGGATGGATAAACAAGAAAGTCCTACTGTACAGCACAGGGAAATACATTCATCATTCTGTGATAAACTATGATGGAAAAAATATGAAAAAGAATATGTATGTGTACAACTGAGTCACTTTACTATACAGCAATAATTAAATATGACATTATAAATCAACTATACCTCGATAAATTATATAAAAAAAAAAACACAATGAGATATCATTTCACACCTGTTAGAATGGCTATCATTACAAAGACATGAGACAACAAGCGCTGGTGAGGATGCAGGAAAATTGAAACCCTTATGAACCACAAGTGAGACTGTGAAATGGTGCAGCCACTATAGGAAACAGTATGGCAATTTCTGAAAACACAATGACCTAAAAGCTATGGGAAGAGGTGAAAGCAGTTCCAAGAGGGAAGTTGATAGCAATACAAGTTTACCTCAAGAAATGAGAAAAACATCCAATAAACAACCTTACCTTACACCTAAGCAAATGAAAAAGCACAAAATCCACTAAAGTTGGTAGAAGGAAAGAAAACTATAAAGAGTAGAAATAAATGAAAAAGAAACAAAGGAAACAATAGCAAAGATCAATAAAACTAAAAGCTGGTTCTTTGAGAAGATTAACAACATTGGTAAACCATTAGCCAGACTTATCAAGAGAAAAAGGAAGAAGACTCAAATCAATAAAATTGAAAATGAAAAAGAAGTTACAATAGACAATGCAGAAATAGAAAGGGTCATAAGAGACTACTATGAGCAACTCTATGCCAATAAAACGGATAACCTGGAAGAAACAGGAAAATTCTTAGAAAAGTACAACCTTCCAAAACTGAACCAGGAAGAAAGATAAATCACGAACAGACCAATCACAAGCACTGAAATCGAAACTGTGATCAAAAATATTCCAACAAACAAAAGCCCAGGGTCAATGGCTTCACAGTTTAATTCTGTCAAACATTTAGAGAAGAGCTAACACCTATCCTTCTCAAATTATTCCAAAAAACTTGCAGAGGGAGGAAAACTCAAAACTCATTCTATGAGGCCACAATCACCCTGATACCAAAACCAGGTAAAGATGTCACATAAAAAGAAAATTACAGGCTAATATCACTGATGAACATAGATGCAAAAATCCTGAACAGAATACTAGCAAACAAATCTGACAACACATTAAAAGGATCATACACCATGATCAAGTGGGATTTATCCCAGGGGTACAAGAATTCTTCAGTATATGCAAATCAATCAAAGTGATACACCATATTAACAAATTGAAAGATATAAACCATATGATCATCTCAATAGCTGCAGAAAAAGCTCCTGAAAAAATTCAATGCTGATTTATGATAAAAGAAACTCTGCAGAAAATGGGCATAGAAGGAACATACCTCAATATAATAAAGGCCATATATGACAAACCCAGAGCAAACATTATTCTCAATGGTGAAAAACTGAAAGCACTTTCTCTAAGATCATGAATAGGACAAGGGTGCCCACTCTCACCATTATTATTCAGTATAGTTTCAGAAGTCCTAGCCATGTAAATCAGAGAAGACAAAGAAATAAAAGCAATCCAGATTGAAAAAGAAGTAAAACTCTTACTATTTGTAGATGACACAATACTATACATAGAAAACCCTGAAGATGCCACCAGAAAATTACTAGAGCTAATCAATGAATTTACTTAAAGTTGCAGGATACAAAATTAATACACTGAAATCTCTTGCATTCCTATACACTAAGAATGAAAAATCAGAAAGAGAAATTTAGGAAACAATCCCATTTACCACTGGAACAACAACAAAAAATAAAATATCTAGGAATAAACCTACCTAAACAGACAAAAGACCTATGGGTATGTGGGCTCAGTTTCTCAGTGGTATCTGACTCTCTGCAGCCCCACAGACTGTAGCCCACCAGGCTCCTCTGTCCATGGAATATTGCAAGCAAGAACACTGGAGCCAGTTGCATTTCCTGTTCCAGAGGATCTTCCCAATCCAGGGACTGAACCCATGTCTCCTGTGCCTCCTGCACTGGCAAGTGGATTCTGTACCACTGAGCCACCTGGAAAGCCCAAAGCCCTGTACACAGAAAACTATAAGACACTAATGAAAGAAATCAAAAATGACACAAACAAATAAAGACATATATCATGTTCCTGGATTGGAAGAATCAATATTGTGAACATGACTATACTACCCTAAGCAATCTGCATATTCAATGCAATCCCTAGCAAATTACCAGTTGCATTTTTTGCAGAACTAGAACAAAAAAACTTCACAATTTCTATGGAAATACAAAGGATCCCAAATAGCCAAAACAATCTTGAAAAAGCAGAATAGAGCTGCAGGAATCAACCTTCCTAACTTCAGACTACACTACGAACCTACAGTCATCAAGATAGTATGGTACTGGTACAAAAACAGAAATATAGATCAGTGGAACAAGATAGAAAGCCCAGAGATAAACCCATGCACCTATAGGCAACTTATCTTTGACAAAGGAGGCAAGAATATATAACAGAGAAAAGAGTCTTTCAATAAGTGGTGCTGGGAAAACTGAACAGCTATGTGTAAAAGAATGAAATTAGAACACTTCCTAATAACATACACAAAAATAAACTCAAAATAGATTAAAGATCTAAACGTAAAGCTAGAAACTATGAAACTCTTAAGAGGAAAATATAGGCAGAACATTCAGACATAAATCACAGCAATATTCTCTTTGACCTGCCTCCTAGAGTAATGGAAATAAAAACAAAAATAAACAAGTGGGACCTAATTAAACTTTAAAGTTTTTACACAGCAAAGGAAATTATGAACAATTTTGAAAAGACAACCCTCAGAATGGGAGAAAATAATTGCAAATGAAACAACTGACAAAAGGTTATAATCTCCAAAATATACAAGCAGTTCATACAGCTCAATACCAGAAAAACAAACAACCCAATCAAAAAATGGTCAGAACACCTAAACAGACATTTCTCCAAAGAAGACACACAGATGGTCAACAAACACAAGATGCTCAACACTGCTCATTATTCAGTTCAGTTCAGTTCAATTCAGTCTCTCAGTCATGTCCGACTCTTTGCAACCTAATTGCCTGGAGAATCCCAGGGACGGGGAAGCCTGGTGGGCTTCCATCTATGGGGTTGCACAGAGTCGGACATGACTGAAGTGACTTAGCAGCAGCAGCAGCAGACTGCAGAATGCCAGGCCTCCCTGTCCATCACCAACTCCCGGAGTTGACTCAAACTCATGCCCATTGAGTAGGTGATGCCACTCAACCATCTCATCGTCTATTTCCCTGATGCTGGGAAAGATTCTTCAGTCTTTCCCAGCATTAGGCTCTTTTCTAATGAGTCAGTTCTTCATATCAGGTGGCCA
>NW_011494635.1:8733881-8751492 GCF_000754665.1 Bison bison bison
ATTATTAGAGAAATGCAAATCAAAACTACAATGAGGTATCACCTCACATCAGTCAGAATGGCCATCATCCAAAAAAAACACAAAAAAAACAAAAAAAATCTACAAATAATAAATCCTGGAGAATATGTGGAGAAAAGGGAATCCTCTTGCATAGTTGGTGGGAATGTTGACATAGCCACTGTGGAGAATGGTATGGAGATGCGTTAAAAAAAAAAAAAAAAACTAGGACTAAAACTACCATATGACCCAGCAATGCCACTATGGGGCATATACCCTGAGAAAACCTTAACTGAAAAAGACACACGCACCCCAATGTTTCTTACAGCACTATTTACACTAGATAGGACATGGAAGCAACTTAGATGTCCATCAATAGATAAATGGATAAAGAAGCTGGTAGATACATACAAGGAATTATTACTCAGTCATAAAAAGGAACACATTTAAGTTAGTTCTACTGAGGTAGATGAACCTAGAGCCTGTTATACTGAGTGAAGTAAGTCAGAAAGAGAAAAACAAATATTGTATATTAATGCACATACATGGAATCTAGAAAAATGGTACTGATGAACCTATATTTTCAGGATAGAAACAGAGATGTAGACATAGAAAACAGACTGGACGCAGTGGGGAAAAGAAAGGGTGGGACGGGTTTGAGAGAATAGCCATGAAACATGTACATTACCATATGTAAAATGGATAGCTATTGGAAAGTTGCTGCATAGCACAGGGAGCTCAACCTAGTACTCTGAGACAACCTAGAGGAGTGGAATGAGATGGAGGGTGGGAGAGAGGGAGGTTCAAGAAGGAGGGGACATGTGTATATTTATGGCTGACTCATTCCCACTCCAGTACTCTTGCCTGGAAAATCCCATGGATGGAGGAGCCTGATGGGCTGCAGTCCATGGGGCCGCTAAGAGTTGGACACGGCTGAGCGGCTTGACTTTCACTTTTCACTTTCATGCATTGGAGAAGGAATGGCAACCTACTCCAGTGTTCTTGCCTGGAGAATCCCAGGGATGGGGGAGCCTGGTGGGGTCGCACAGGGTCGGACACGACTGAAGTGACTTAGCAGCATGTTGTTGAATGGGAGAAACCAACACAACGTTGTAAAGCAATTATCCTGCTTGGGGCTGGCGCCCTGGGATGACCCAGAGGGATGGTACAGGGATGGAGGTGGGAGGGGGGTTCAGGATGGGGAACACGTGTATACCCGTGGCGGATTCATGTTGATGTATGGCAAAACCAATACAATATCGTAAAGTAATTAACCTCCAATTAAAATAAATAAATTTATATTAAAAAACAAAAAACAAAACAAAAACACAGTATGGCAGTTTCTCAAAAACTTAAAAATAGAACTGCCATACAATCCAGCAATTCTACTTCTGGGTACATACCCCAGAGAACTGAAAGTAGGACCTGAAATGATATTTGTACACCCATGTTCTTCATAGCATTTATAACAAAAGCCACTCAGGTACCTATTAGCAGATGACTAGATTAATAATACATCTATACAATTCAGACTTAAAAATGAACGATACCCTGTCATATGTTACAACATGGATGAACCATGGGGACATTACAGCAAGTGAAATAATCTAGTCATAAAATGACAAATACTGTATAATTTTGCTTAAATGAGGTACCTAGGTCAAATCCAAAGAGACAAGAAAGTAGAATGGTGGTTGCCAGGGGTTGGGGAAAGGGAAATAGCAAGTTACTACTGACATTTAATGGGTATAGTTTTAATTTTGCAGGATGAAGAGTTCCGTGGATGGATAATGTGATGGCTGCACAACCATGTGAATGTACTTAATGCTACTGAACTGTACACTTACAAATGGTTATAGTGGTACATTTTATGTATGTTTTGCCACAAAACTTTAAATGGAAAAACCAGGCAGAAAATCAGTGTTATAGTGACATAATGTGAAAAAGATTCAACGCACTCCTGCTGGCTTTGAAGCTGGAGGAAGAAGGGTGTGAGCAGAAGAAATGTGGGAAAGGCTTTTAGAAGCTGGAAAGGACAAGGAAACACCCTTAATCTGGACTTGCGTGGTGTCCCAGGTGCTTTCTGGAGGAAGTGAACTCTAAACTGAGACCTCAGTGACGAGACGGAGCTGGCAAAGGTGAAGGGCAGAGTGGTCCAGGCAGAAGGCGCATGCACCAAGACGCGGTAGTACATATGCTGGAGCTTGACCATGTCAGGGAGTTTGGACTCTGAAGTGCAATGGGATGGGGTGTGTGGTAGGCTGAACAATGGCCACCAAAGATATCTAGGTCCTAATCCCTGGAACCTGTCCATGTCACTTTATATGAAGATAGGGACTTTGCAGATGTGATTAAATTAAGTATCTGGAAACAGGAAGATTACCCTAGATTACCTGCACACGTGCACTCAGTCATGTCCCTCTCTTTATGACCCCATGAACTGTAGCCCACTATAGTCCTCTGTCCATGGAATTTTCCAGGCAAGAATACTGGAGTGGGTGGCCACCTAGCTCAGTTCAGTTCAGTTGTTCAGTCGTGTCCGACTCTTTGCAACCCCATGGACTCAGCAGGCCAGGCCTCCCTGTCCATCACCAACTCCCAGAGTTGACTCAAACTCAGGTCCATTGAGTTGGTGATTCTATCCAACCATCTCATCCTCTGTCATCCCTTCTCCTCCCGCCTTCAATCTTTCCCAGCATCAGGCTCTTTTCCAATGAGTTAGTTCTTCGCATCAGGTGGCCAAAGTATTGGAGTTTCAGCTTCAGCATCAGTCCTTTCAATGAATACTCAGGACTGATTTCCTTTAGGATGGACTAGTTGGATCTCCTTGTAGTCCAAGGGACTCTCAAGAGTCTTCTCCAACACCACAGTTCAAAAGCATCAATTCTTCAGTGCTCAGCTTTCTTTATATAAGCCTAATTAGATTACCTGGGTGGACCTTAAATATAATCACACGTATCCTTAAAAGAAAGTCAGAGGGAGATTCTGCTACAGACAGCCTCAACAGAGAAAGATATTTGAAGATGCTACTCTGGATGAAAGATGGAGAAAGGGACCATTAGCCAAGGAACACAGCGAGAAAAGGCAAGGAAATTAACCCTCCCCCTCACCCCTCCCCAAAGGCTCTAGAGGGAGGGCAACCCTACTAACTCCTTGGTTTCAGCCCACTGAAACCAATGTCAGGCTTCTGGCCTCCAGAAGGTAAGAGAGTACATTTTTGTTGTTTTAAGCCATCAAGTCTGTGATCATTTTTTACAGTGGCAACAGGAAAATAAGGGGAGTTATAAGGGAAGGGTGTAATCTGATTTGAATTTTGGAATGATTACCTCATTCTACTCTTTACTTTGAGATAGGATAAGGGAAGAAAACAGAGGCAAAGGGACCAATTGAGAGGCCTGTCCCAGGGAAGCAGGCAGTGGGGATGGAGTAACAGTGTCCAGTGAGTTTAAAGAGGTAGAGAAAAAAGTCACACTCCATCAGTAAAAAGATTTGGAAAGGGCCAGATTCCCACATTACACTGGGCTGCTAGGTAGCCATGCAGTCACAAACACTGCTGTGAGGAATATGGGCCGAGTCTGAGGCAGGTCACGGAACCCTATGATGCTGAAGACAGGAAACCCTGCCAGGTCTGTGCCCCAGGAAAGAGCCAGTGTGGAGCTCCCAGGGAGGGAATCCTGGCCCTGCTGAGGGGAGGGAGGTCAGGAGAGTGGCAAGGTCACCAAGGAGAGAGTAGGGAGGACTAAAGGGCAGGGCCAAGGGCAGGGATCCAATGAACCCACTAGGTTAGGCATAGGCAGGAAAAAAAGAGTCCCTGGAAGAGGAGGAAAAAGAGGAGACACAGTATCTTGGAAACCAAGAGAAGGAGTCCGTGATCAGCAGAGCCAGGAGCTGGTGGTGGGAACCCAAGGAATAGAAACAAAGAGCAGTCTCTGATTTACCACATAAGGTCATGAGGGACCTCAGCCAGAGCCAGTTCCTAAGTTTAGATAGAGTGGAAATCAGATTAGTGGTGCCTGTCCATTGACAGACCTCATCCTGAACATTCAAGTCTTTCTCCAGCCAGGGAAATGTTATCCTATACTAGCTTTGATTGCTGCTTCTCTTCCTTCCATTCTTGGTTTATCTTCTGCAATGTCTGTCCTCTCTCTCCAGCACTATTCAGTTCAGTTCAGCTGCTCAGTTGTGTCTGACTCCTTGCAACCCCATGGACTGCAGCACACCAGGCTTCCCTGTCCATCACCAACTCCCAGAGCTTGCTCAAACTCATGTTGCTGATGCGATCCAACCATCTCATCCTCCGCTGTCCCCTTCTCCTCCTGCCTTCAATCTTTCCAAGCATCAGGGTCTTTTCCAGTGAGTCAGTTCTTTTCATCAGGTAGCCAAAGTATTGGAGTTTCAGCATCAGCCTTTCCAATGAACACTCAGGGTTGATTTCCTTTAGGGCTGACTGGTTTGATATCCTTGCAGTCCAAAGGACTCTCAAGAGTCTTCTCCAACACCACAGCTCAAAAGCATTAATTCTTTGGTGTTCAGCCTTCTTTCCATCTCTCACATCCATACATACTTTTTTACTTACCAGGTTGATAAAAACCATCAAGTAGTCTGATGGCCCAAATGTGGGAATTCTCGAAAGTTAAGTCGCTCTCTCCCTAGTGAGTGATTTCACAAGGCCATCACTATAAATCTGACCTAGGCTTCCGAGGTGGCACAGTGGCAAAGAATTCGCCTGGTATACCAATGCAGGAGATGCAAGAGATGTGGGTTAGATCCCTGAGTAGGAAAGATCCTCTGGAGTAGGAAATGTCAACCTGCTGCAATATTCTTGCCTGGAAAATTCCATGGAAAGAGGAGCGTGGCGGGCTACAGTCCATGGGGTCACAAAGAGTTGCACACAACGGAGCACACACACAGATTCATTTGGCCCCATCTTTGTCTCCAGCCTGACTTCTCCCCACCTGCTTTTTCGTTTTTGTTTTGACTTTTACATTTCTTGGATTAGGAATGTTAGGAAAATACTTACACAGTCTACCATATTGTTGAACTGAAATTGCAGATAACTGATTTTAGGGCCCAAGCCCTTCTTTGTCTGTCTCAAGGATAACATCTGCATCTGTCTTCATAAACTTTCCAACCATCACCACAAATCACTGGCTACCCCCAGCCAGCAGAAGAGGGGAAAAAAAGCTAGCTAAATTTACCTACACTTTAAGGCAAACACAGAGCAAACAAAAGGCCAGAATTTAGAGTTCAGTCCAATCTTCCTTAAACAGAATATTGCTTCTCATACAAGGAAGAGTCAGAGGAAGATGATTGATGGGGCTGGGATATGGATTCAATTGGACACTTTTGCCAAGGATGCCCACCAGTATCTACAGTCTTGGAGAGAGAGATCTGCTCAGCTAGCTAGTTGCAATTCTTCTGTCTTCTCTGTTAACAAGAATTTATGAAGCCCTTTTGGACTCCAAAATGCCTTGTAAGGATCATTTCCAAGCATCGCTTCCACATTGCCTTGAGAATACAGAACAACTCTTCACCGTCTCTTGGAAGAGGGGAAAGTAAGAGAGAGGGGAAGGAGGGGGCTTCCCACATCAGCCAGCATCTCAGGCACAGAACTGAAACAGCTTACTGAGTCCCATACAGAGAAAGGAGAAGAGAGAAAGCATGGGACAGGAATGAAAGGGCAGATTTGACACAAATAATCTTTGACATTTAAAACATATTTAAACCTACTGAACCCCCATGCTGTGAACATGACCACTTAGCCCTCAAGAATTCTAAATCAGTACAACTTCTCTTTAGAAAAACGTTGAAAGATGGAACGCATGCATGTGTGTATGCTAAGTGGCTTCAGTTGTATCCGACTCTTTGCAACTCTATGAACTGCCAGGCTCCTCTGTCCATAAGATTCTACAGGGAATAACACTGAAGTGGGTTGCAGTGCCCTTCTTCAGAAGATCTTTCCAACCCAGGGATCAAACCCACATCTCTTATGTCTCCTGCATTGGCAGGCAGGTTCTTTACCACTAGTATCACCTGGGAAGCCCCATTAACTATAAAGCGCATCTGCTAAAATGTCTAGAGACATGAATACTATTGGGCTTGCAGAGTCAGGACATGAGCCTCCTAGTCACCTAGACACTGGACACTTGCTGAGGCCACTAACCAATCAGTCCTCTCTTCTGGCACCACTTCATGCCCTAGCAGAATGTTCTGGGTTCTACTCAGCTCCATTAAATACCTGTGTGATGCCATGCAGCTTGTCAGCAGAATCTAGTACTTCTCACATGAAGACCCTTCCTGCCTGCTCCCAGGACAACTTGAGGACACAATCTTCCCTGAGATCCAAGACAATGTCTTGACAAACCAAAGGTTCCTAAGCTACTGAAGATGATGACATCCCAGCTACAGAGAACTTTTGGGGCCTGCTTTTCATGCTCTGTGAGGGTACTCCTTCTTCTCAGACCCAAGGAAACTCACACATTCCCTAAACCCTGCCAAAACCACCTCCCCCTACAAACTGTTCCCACTATCCCCGGGTAGTGTTGAGGGGACGGCACCCACACCTCAGCCCGTCCTTCATCACAGCACTTACCACCACACAGAAACCACTCATTTAGTGTTTCTTTCTTCTCCTGAGCTTAGAGGTTTCTCTCTTTGGGGCCCAGATCCCACACTGTGTCTCTCTCCTGAAAATATTCCCATTCTCATTATTAGTTATTCGGTAACAATGGATTCAACAGTCAGCCCTAGGAAAGCTAGCCTGCTGTTTTATGTCAGGGAATTCCTAGAGGCAGATGATTCTTGTGCACATGAGTTATTGAGGAAGTGACTTCAGGAGAAACCTGTAAGGAAGTGAGGGAAGCAAGACTGGGCTGGGGAAGGAACTGGAGCCTAGCCACAGCCTGATCCCATGGGAGCTCTAGGGTGTGAACAACTTCATGGAACTGTCCCACCCTAAGAGAGGCAGACCAGGCCTTTGTATCTGGCACTAGTCAGTCATTGGCTGAGAGTCACCCCTGGGAGGAGGGGGTGAGCGCCGAGGCATTCCCTGAAGAGCAGTTCTCAAGACTAGGGAGCAACTGAGACCTGTCAATAGTCCACACTTATAACATGCGGTAGATAAAGGAGATTGGGTGGATACCAGCAGCGACCACCACACATGCCCCACGTTAGGGCTTGAAACAGCTCCTGGCTCTGTCACCTTCTTCCACCCACTCTCAAGCTGGGAGGAAACAGCTGCCCACCCAGCATCAATGGGTGCAATGCAAGGCTGAGCTGCAGAAACGGGGACAGATGCCCGAGCCCTGGACCAGTAAAAACCCTGCAGCTACCCTGTAGCTGTTGCACAAGGGAGTTTTTCCTTTCTCTTTTCACAGACTCTCCACTCACAGGTGTTTCCAGACTCCCCAAGAATAAACAAGGGGCTCTCCAGGCCCTTGAAATTAACCAGCTCAACTTCCTATGAGAAGAGAAAGTTTAGGAAGCTTAAGAAGGTAGAAAAGGCATTCGACGTTGTCTTAAAAGAACAGCTTTGTCTGTTCTTGGTTCTTGGTTCCTCCAAATTCCTGTGCCCTCACTCCCTTTCTGTCAGGGAGCCCAGAGAACACACTGAAGCTAATCTGGTTTCAGAGCATCGCCAGGAGGCGGCTAATCCCTACAAAGCTTCTGATTCAGCCTAGAGACCAAGTGTCTCTCATTGATCAACTGGAAAGTCCCAGAAGGCAAATAAAGAACAGAAACAGGGAAACCCCCGGCAGGAAAGCCCAGAGTGAGACGAGAACCTCCTCAGTGGTTTCTTTGCTTCTTTGTTTCTGTCTTCCTGTTTCCAGAACCAGAGTCAGGCCCCACATCCTGACTCCCACCTCAGCTCCCCGGGTAGGATGGGAGTGAGGGAACAACAGCCAATTTATAGGCCCCAGGCAGTCCCAGTCTCTAAGAAGATATAACTGGAAGAGGGAGACAGGCTGGGAAAGGGGAGGGCTTATTCCACAAAGCATTCCCAGTGGGGCAAACCCCACGGAGCTATGCCCTGACCAGTGAGAAGGATATGCACTTGGCCAGGCCTCAACTGAAACCTAGGTGGAAAGGAGTAACAGTTGACCTCAAGACACACAGCATCTCTGAGGTTCTAATTCTGGGTGCTCATCTGACTCTCTTGGAGTAGGAATGGGGTATGTTGGTGTGTGCTGTTGTGTCCGACTCTCTGAGACCCCCTTGACTATAGCCCACCAGACTCCTCTGCCGGTGGAACTTTCCAGGCAAGAATACGAGAGTGGGTTGCCATTTTCTATTCCAAGGGATCTTCCTGATCTAGGGATCAACCCACATCTTCTGTGTCTCCTGCACTGGCAGGCAGATTCCTTACTACCTCACCACGTGGGAAGCCAAGGGAGTGGGGTAGGAGGGTTGATTTGAAATTCCTGATGTTGAGGCTGCAACTCCGACCAATTTCTTCAGACCCTCCAGGAAGAGGTCCAGGCATGAGCATTTTTAAAACCTCCCCACGTCATGCCAATGTACAACCACGGCTGAGAGCCACCATGAAATATGATGGAGATACAGCTGTATAAACTGAGGACACCCCCAAACGCATCTCAAAGCAGTCTTTCAAGAATGGAAGGAAAAGAATTTTCTAAAAACAAATGAGTTGTCTTTTGCACCCCCCTCCCATTACCAAACTTCAAAGGGGAGAGGGGACCGCATAGAGCATCCCCAAGGATGAGAAGAGATGCACAGAGCAGATGCAAGGGGCCCCATCCAGCAAACCAGGGCACCACACCACAGAAACCAGGAAGTCAGCTACAGGTCCCAGATGCAAATGAAACACCAACTGGAGGCCTGCAGCTTCCCCTTTTGAGGCCTCTCTCTACCCCTTTTCTGAACCCTGCTCTGCCCTGCCCTCTGGGGACAATCTGGAGCTCCAAGGTTGGAGAAAAAAGCTCTCTGACATGGTGCTTTATACTAGAGCATTGATCACTGCTTCATCAGGTCTCCAGAGGGACTCCACTTTATAACCAGGCAGTGAAAGAGGAGATAGTGCTGCCCCTCTGCACTTCAGCTCGCTAGGATGGCAGCAGGAAGAAGTATCAATGGCAAACAGGAAACCCCAGTCCTATTGCACCACATATGGAAGGAGACTTGAGCTATGGCCTGGGGCCCTGCCAAGATCTAGAGATTACAAGAGATGCCACCTGAGCCTGTCCTAGACAATGGCAAAATCTGGACTGCCTAGGAAGGAACAGCATACTTTCCCTTCCATTGCTTTCTTCAGTAAAAGGTCCACTTTCTGGCCAAACCCACATGCCTCCTCCATTCCTTTCCCACCCCTGGTGTCCAGGCCTCCAGGGAACCACCTACAGGGTTCTCAGTCACTCTGCTCTAGAAAAGAGCACTAAACAGTACAAAAAGGAGAGATAAGGTCAAGCGTACTGGGTATATGTACTCCATTTCCTCAGCTTTATTATGACTGCGAATACAAAGCTTTGCCCCTCTGCACCCAAAAAGATGTTAGAGGTTAGAGAAAAGGGTGAGGGGAAGGTAGTAAGTTGGTGCAAAAGTAACTGCAATTTTTGTATTGTTGAAATTTGCTGTTTGATCCTGGAATGCATTCTTAAATAAATGTGGTTATATGGCATCATTTTAATGCATATTTCTTGCTTTATTTATTTATTTTTGGCTAATGACTTACTATTTGTTGTTTATATTCATTTTAGATCATGGAAATGACATTAGACAAAAAGCAAATTCGAGCAATTTTCTTATTAACTTGCAACATCAACAACACATTTGGCCTGGGAACTCCTAATGAACAGTGTGGTGGTGGTTCAATAAGTTTTGTAAAGGAGATGAGAGCCTTGAAGATGAAGAATGTAATGGCCGGCCATCAGAAGTTGACAATGACCAACTGAGAGCCATCACTGAAACTTAGAACCACATGGGAAGTTGCTGAAGAACTCAGCATTGACAGTTCTATGGTCATTTGACATTTGAAGAAAACTGGAAAGGTGAAAAAGCTTAATAAGTGGGTGCCTCATAAGCTGACTGCAAATCAAAACAATTGTCGCTTTAAAGTGTCATCTCTTATTCTACACAACAACAAACCATTTCTTGATCGGACTGTGGCGTGCGACAAAAACGTGATGACCAGCTCAGCAGCTGGACTGAGAAGATGCTTCAAACCACTTCCCAAAGCCAACCTTACACCAAAAAAAGGTCATGATCATTGTTTGGTGGTCTGTTGACAGTCTGATCCACTATAGCTTTCTGAATCCTGGTAAAACCATAACATCTGAGAAGTACGCTCAGCAAATCAATGATATACACCAAAAATTGCCATGCCTGCTGCTGGCATTGGTCAACAGAAAGGGCCCAATTCTTTTCCACCACAATATCCGAATTCATGTCGCACAATCAATGCTTCAAAAGTTTAACGAATTGGGCTGTGAAGTTTTGCCTCATCCGCCATATTCACTTGCCCTCTCACCAGCTCACGGACAGAGGAGCCTGGCAGGCTGCAGTCCATGGGGTCACAAAGAGTCGGACACGACTGAGGAACTTTCACTTCACTTCACTCAGCAACAAACTACCACTTCTTCAAGCATCTCGACCACTTTTTTGCAGAGAAAATACTTCCACAACCAACAGAATACAGAAAATGCTTTCCAAGAGTTTGTGGAATCCCAAAGCAGGGATTTTTAAGCTACAGGAATAAACAAACTTATTTCTCATTGGCAAAAATGTGATTGCAATGGTACCTATTTTGATTAATAAAGATGTGTTTGAACCTAGTTACAATGATTTAAATTTAAAAATTTATAGTCCAAAACCACAAAAATGTTTGCACCAACCTAAATAACTAAGAGGTTGGTGCGTCCTGCCTGAGGAGGGATGGCACTTTCATGCAGAGGCAGGCAGCAAAAACAACTAACAGAAGACTAGTCAAAGGAAGCCCTGATCACCCGTTTTCCTCACAAATAGTGAACAGAACAATCACAACAATATTACTACGCTAATAATAAAACAACAAATGTGAATAATAGATGACTAACAGAAATGCAAGCTTACTACAGGCTAGCTATTACCTGTTTTGACTCATTTAATGTCCATAACAACCCCATGTAGAAAGAAATCTTAATAGTCTCACTTTGCACATGAAGCAAACGAAGCACAAAGAAGTTAAGTATTAATAACTTGTCCAAAGACACACAGTGAGGAAGAGAGAGCTGGAGTTCAAACTCAGGACTGTCTGATGCAAAACAGAACTTATATTTACTACAGCTGCCTTGCAGTGAAGAAGTTTTCAGCTAAAAATCACCTGACCCGGCCATATTCTAGAGAAATATATATCAGAATCCCCCAGTTCAGTTCAGTAGCTCAGTCGTGTCCGACTCTTTGCAACCCCATGAATCACAGCACGCCAGGCCTCCCTGTCCATCACCAACTCCCAGAGTTCACTCAAACTCACGTCCATCGAGTCAGTGATGCCATCCAGCCATCTCATCCTCTGTCGTCCCCTTCTCCTCTTGCCCCCAACCCCTCCCAGCATCAGGGTCTTTTCCAATGAGTCAACTCTTTGCGTGAGGTGGCCAAGGTACTGGAGTTTTAGCTTTAGCATCATTTCTTCAAAAGAACAGCCAGGACTTTCCCACTTTAAAGATGAGGAAACAGAAGGTTGTGTGACTTGTCCCAGGTCACAGAGCTGACATGAACAGTGTTCCTTTTCTGGTGCCTTGGCTAAGCACTGGGCATGAGAGGCTCCAAGTAGGACAGGCAGCTGGAGGCTGGCTTCAGCTGCTGGCCACAGAATGCCCCAGAGTCCTGGGGAAGACAGGTGAGTCAGTGACTGGCCTGGCAGACAACCTGCAGGAAAAGCAGACCCTGCAGGAGATAGAGATCCCACCCAGAGACCTGGGTACTTGCAACGTCACAGGGCCATGAATGCCCAGACATATCTCACCCTCTGTCTACAGAACAAGCTATTCCTCACATTCATGGGCCCCACAAACTGTCTGTTCCTCGTTCTGGAAAATGCCTGGGGGTCTAACAATAGTTCCAAGGCCCCTGCTGACAGGGAACCTCACTCCTATCCCCGGAGAAGCCTCTGTCTGGTACACCTGCCAGACGAGTACATGAGATTCGGCAGGTGGTCAAGTGGGCTCCCTCGTGCCAGGAGCATGGTCTGCAAAAGCCCCAGCTTCTTCCACTGACAGCTTGGGCATTGATCCTTCTTGCTCAGGCCTTTTGCACACTGGTCTGAATTCTTCAGTGTGCCTGTGGAAGCTCTGAGGAAATGGTCTGTTTCCTGCTAAGAAGACCTGTCTCCTACTCCCATGCTAGTAGGCAGGTGGCCAGGTGAGTGACCTGGAGAGTCACAACAAACCCCTCCTCCGCCCTACAATCACACCCCCCGCCCCCCACAATCCCGCTCTCCTAAACAATCACCTCACAGGCCCAGATGAGTGATCTGGAGAGTCACAACAAACCCCTCCCGACAATCACACCCCCCGCCCCCCACAATCCCGCTCTCCTAAACAATCACCTCACAGGCCCAGATGAGTGATCTGGAGAGTCACAACAAACCCCTCCCGACAATCACACCCCCCGCCCCCCACAATCCCGCTCTCCTAAACAATCACCTCACAGGCCCAGATGAGTGATCTGGAGAGTCACAACAAACCCCTCCCGACAATCACACCCCCCGCCCCCCACAATCCCGCTCTCCTAAACAATCACCTCACAGGCCCAGATGAGTGATCTGGAGAGTCACAACAAACCCCTCCCGACAATCACACCCCCCGCCCCCCACAATCCCGCTCTCCTAAACAATCACCTCACAGGCCCAGGTGAGCAACTACTTGTTTATAGGGGAGTCTCATCTACATCCACAAGTTTTTGACTTTCTGGATGCATATTTAGAAGGAAACCCAAAGACCCTTAGCTTCATGTCAAATAAGCAGGGTGTTGGAATGGGACCAAAAAGACATAAAGGAAGCAAAAACTCCATACAGAAAAAGCTCTATGTGTGTGAATGTGTAGGTGTAGATGTGTGAGGAAATGCATAGGTGTAAATGTGTAAGGGAGTATGCATGTGTAAATGTGTAAGTATCGGTGTGAGGGAGAGTGTAAGTAAGTGTGCAAATGAATGTGTAGGTAGGAGTGTATGACAGAGTGTATGGAGAGAGAGGGAGTGTGTGTGTGTGTGTGTGTGTGTATAAAGAACTTTGACTATAGCTCAGAGAACCTACAAGACTTAGAAAGATAACTTCCAGTATCTACAGGCCCCCAGGGAAGGGCCTAGTCACCTCTTCCTCCCTAAAGCAGCACCTCCATCACCTTCACCCAAAGGGGTTCTGCCAAGATGTGTCCCCTCACAGGATAAAACTCAACGAAGTGCAAAATTCCATATAACTGACTTGGCACGAGCAAAGAATGGGAAGTTGGTGGAGGCAAATAAGACTAAACATTCCTTGACCTGCATTTCTCAAAACCGAGGGTTATTTTATGGGATATTTAAAGTCCTACCTTCCGAAGGGCAAATTAAGCTCTCCTCCAGCCCAATAATTACAAGATTCAAGTGGAGCCCTGTCTCACAGGGAGGGCCCAAAATCTGTGTCACCCCTCGTGCTCTGAGCCTCCACTTGCCATCAGCTCGGCAGGGAGTGCTGGCTTACCCAGGCCAAGCTGGGAGGCGGCCGCCAATGCCCCACTTCCTACAAGCACAGGTTTCTCTCTGGCCACACTTCCTGTTTACTGAGTGCTTCTCTGAGACTCATCTCTGACCTCACATCCCCTTCCTAAGGATACCCCAGCGGTCCTTCCCTTTTTTGGTGCTACTGACTGAGACTCAGCTTTGTGTGCAGAGATCTTAGGGTTTCCCCTCCTTGCTTCCCCGGAGCCAGGATAGGAAACGCAAAAGCCTAAAGTGCTGGCTTTCTTCACCCCCAGGTATGGGCAGGTTCCTTGCCCTTGGAAGCAGTAAGGAAGGGCAGGCAGAGGAGGGTCCAGCAAGTACTGAGCCTCCCCCTGGGGGCAGCCATGGTGCATCTGATATCCACCCTTTCTTAACCTCGTTAACACCCTACAGTATATACAGGCAGGGAAATTCAGCCTCACACAGCAGATCTTGGACCCAGGAGAGACAGCTCATCCAGGGGTTTCCAGAACATTTCCAGGAGGCTCAGGGGAAGTTTTACACAAAACCACACTCACACTCTCCTCGTCCTGTCCTGCAACCAGCTGACTAACCTAAAGAAAAATCAGCACCATGAAAAACTGAACTTCTCAAAATGGTCTTCAAAGGCCATTTCTGTAAAGTCTTTTCACTTCCCCCTCACTGTCTGGGATTCAAAGAGCAGCTGGGCAGAGAGAAAACAGACAGAGCCAGGTAAAGTAATTTCCAGAGAGCACAGTACGTACATCTGTCCCTCCCAGACCTACATTTTCTCAGCAACTTGCTGGAGGGCGGGCAGTTTCCTCTGGGAGCTTGATTAATGAGGAACTTAAAGCATTTTCCATAGAACAAGGCGTCCCACAGCAAAGCCACTTGACCTACTCCCTTGACCCCTGAATACAGTCACGCAACCTAGTACCCAGGTTCTGGGGACTGACGCTTCCTGATGTCCTCTCACCTCAGACCAGACTGAAACACACATACATACCACCTCCCCTGCCTCCACTCCTCTGCTCCATGTCCCTGATTATCCTGTCAAATACACAACCCACCATGCACACAAGAGAGCAATCCTTGGCCCAGATGTCTATAAAAGCTTGCATGGAGCTTTAGGAAGAGGGCACTGATTATCTGAGGCCACTACCCTTTTCCCAGAGTACTTAGGATCTCATGGACTCCACCAGTTAAAGTCTTCTCTGCATCCCAGGCAGGCTGACCCTGCCTGTGGACAAAGCATTCAGCAGCCGCCACAGGTGCCATGGTGGGTATTTAGTAAGTTGAGCTGAGCCACAGGATCTGGAATACACAAAGGACGTTTCAAATAGAAAGGCTGAGGCTCTCATTCTCATTCTTTAAGGAAGACGGTATCAACAATCCAACTTCCATCTGGTTTGGACCTTATTCACTACAGGATAGCTGTTAGGTTTAAAGCACAGTAAATCCCAAGCACACTCTCTGTCCCACCACCACACACAAAAAACCCTGGGATATGATGATTTAGCAGTAGAGGCCTGGGGCCCAAGGCCCAGCTGCTAGCAACCATTAAGTCCCAAATGTGATTAGTTGTGACGCCCACTGGCTGTCCACCTTTGTTCTGCTCGGCTGAGATGGAGGTCAGACCTTGACCCCCATCCCAGGTGATGGCAGCAGAAGCAACAAGGATGGCCAGGTCCTTGTGGTCCAGTCTGAAATGAAAATGCAAGAGACCAAATACCACAGTTCTCTTCACGGCTTCCTTGTTCCTTTTCTTCTTTTATACGAGCAAAACGGATTTTTTTTTTTAATTTTAAAGATATAAAAAATCAAAAAGATTAAGATCAACAAAAGGACAATTACAGTACAATTCCACTCTTAAAAGAAACCTAGAGTAGGCAAACTCAAGAAGATGTTAACAGAAGTTACCAGCAGCTGGGGTGAGGGGAATGAATGGAGAGTTAGTGTTCAATGGTACAGAGTCTCTGGAAAAGTTCTGGAAATGAATAGTGGTTACGGTCATACAACACAGTGAATGCACTCAATGCCATTGCTATGGTCTGAATGTTTGTGTCCTCTCCCAACTCTATATGCTGAAATCCTAGTGATAGCAGTTAGGGGAAGGGGTCGGGGGGGGGGGGTGGGCTTTGGGAGGTAAATTAGATCACAAAGGTAGAGCCATGAATGGGATTAAAAGAGACCCCCAGCTGCTTCTGCCACAGGAGTGTATAATAATAAGTCTGTGATCTTGAAGAGGACCCTCACCTGACCATGTTCACAGCCTGATCTGACTCCCAGCCTCCAGAACTGTGAGCAGTAAGTTTCTGTTTTTTATAAGTCACTCATTCTGTGGCATTTGTTATACAATATAGCTCAAACGGACTAAGACAGCCACTGAACTGTACACTTAAAAACGGTTAAAAAGGTGAATTTTATATTGTGCATATTTTAAACACAATAAAAAACTGAAAATACTTAATATAAGAAAATGTAAGATTAAAATCTTCCAAAATTCCACCAGTCAATGACAATCACTGTTAATATTTTTCCATATACCCTTTCAGAGGCAAATATAAATGGACCTTACAAAACCAGCACATTGTTTGGAAATGGCAATTGAAGAAAATGGCAACCCATTTCAGTATTCTTGCCTGAGGAATCCCATGGACAGAGCCTGGTGGGCTACAGTCCATGGGGTCGTTAAGGAGTTGGACACAACTGGATGACTGAACAGTAACAACAACAGCACAATGTTTGGTAACCTACTCTTTACAAATGTATATTTTCCCATGTTAACAGATACATATCTATATCCTAAATATTTTGTAATCACATTTTAATGTATTTTAATGTAGAGATACACCATGATTAACAAATTTACTATTTGGGGGCATTTAGTCTCCATTTTTGGTTTTATTATTATAAACAATATCTCACAGGACGTTGCTCATGCACTTATTTTTCTGCACGTGTCCAGTTCCTCTGGGTGGAACTGCTGAATCAGGGACTCCCTCAGAAGGGTTATCAATAGAGCCTTATGAGTAAAACCCAACCAGGAAGGCTGAATTCTGTCATATAGAAGTCTCTTCTTCCACATGAACTTTTCCTGGATTCCATGTGGGTGTCTACAACTTTGCACAGTGGTTCAGGAAAGGGCGTATCATTTCCATATCCTCTTTACCCACTCCCCAGTCCTCCTGGGGACATATCATGCCTAGGTCATTAAGTGAAACTGGCACACAAGGAAGGCAAAATTTACTGAGATGGTTCCACTGAAATCTCCTGTGCCAGCAGGAAAGACTATAGTAAAACTAAAACTCTAGGATGGCCCAGTGCTGGATGCCCCATGGTGAGTAACCTCTGTGTAGACACATGAAAGGTTTTTTTTTGTTAAAGGTTTTTTTTGTATGGACAGAAGGAGATTGCAATGGACTCTTCTTGAGGAGACCAGGGATTAGAAGGGACCTGTGGAATCATCTAATCTCTACCCTTGGAGGAGAGGAAATCAAGGCTCCACCCCAAAACTCATAGCATAGACACTTCAATAATTTTTAACTGAACCCCATAAGTGTCTCATACACAATGATTCAGTCAGTTTAGGGCACAGTTGAACATACCCAAATTTTGACACCTAATACAATTCTTTTTTTAAAAATATTTTGGGCCATGCTGCATGGCTTCTGGGATCTTAGTTCCCCAAACAAGGATCCAACCCACGCCCCCTGCAGTGGAAGCACTAGAAGTGTGGAGTCTTAACCACTGGACTCTGCCAGGGGAGTTCCGACACCTAGTATTTCTTTTTACCTAGTAATTACCTGCTGCTGCTGCTAAGTTGCTTCAGTCGTGTCCGACTATGTGTGACCCCATAGACGGCAGCCCACTAGGCTCCCCCGTCCCTGGGATTCTCCAGGCAAGAACACTGGAGTGGGTTGCCATTTCCTTCTCCAATGCATGAAAGTGAAAAATGAAAAT
>NW_011494635.1:8751592-8751901 GCF_000754665.1 Bison bison bison
CCCTCCCAGCATTAGAGTCTTTTCCAATGAATCAACTCTTCACATGAGGTGGCCAAAGTACTGGAGTTTCAGCTTTAGCATCATTCCTTCCAAAGAATCCCCCAGAGGGCTCATTAAATACAGATTCCTTTTCTCCCACCCCCCAATTTCTGATTCAACACTTCTGGAATGGAGTCTGAGAAGGTATATCCCTAACAAGCTTCCAAATGCTGCTGGTGCTCCTGGTAACAAGACTCTAAAAGCTTTCGCCTATTCCTTAAAAGAACTCTTTATTTTTGTCACTTTCAGTTCAGTTCAGTCGCTCAGTCG
>NW_011494635.1:8752001-8753595 GCF_000754665.1 Bison bison bison
AGTGCTGGCTTACCCAGGCCAAGCTGGGAGGCGGCCGCCAATGCCCCACTTCCTACAAGCACAGGTTTCTCTCTGGCCACACTTCCTGTTTACTGAGTGCTTCTCTGAGACTCATCTCTGACCTCACATCCCCTTCCTAAGGATACCCCAGCGGTCCTTCCCTTTTTTGGTGCTACTGACTGAGACTCAGCTTTGTGTGCAGAGATCTTAGGGTTTCCCCTCCTTGCTTCCCCGGAGCCAGGATAGGAAACGCAAAAGCCTAAAGTGCTGGCTTTCTTCACCCCCAGGTATGGGCAGGTTCCTTGCCCTTGGAAGCAGTAAGGAAGGGCAGGCAGAGGAGGGTCCAGCAAGTACTGAGCCTCCCCCTGGGGGCAGCCATGGTGCATCTGATATCCACCCTTTCTTAACCTCGTTAACACCCTACAGTATATACAGGCAGGGAAATTCAGCCTCACACAGCAGATCTTGGACCCAGGAGAGACAGCTCATCCAGGGGTTTCCAGAACATTTCCAGGAGGCTCAGGGGAAGTTTTACACAAAACCACACTCACACTCTCCTCGTCCTGTCCTGCAACCAGCTGACTAACCTAAAGAAAAATCAGCACCATGAAAAACTGAACTTCTCAAAATGGTCTTCAAAGGCCATTTCTGTAAAGTCTTTTCACTTCCCCCTCACTGTCTGGGATTCAAAGAGCAGCTGGGCAGAGAGAAAACAGACAGAGCCAGGTAAAGTAATTTCCAGAGAGCACAGTACGTACATCTGTCCCTCCCAGACCTACATTTTCTCAGCAACTTGCTGGAGGGCGGGCAGTTTCCTCTGGGAGCTTGATTAATGAGGAACTTAAAGCATTTTCCATAGAACAAGGCGTCCCACAGCAAAGCCACTTGACCTACTCCCTTGACCCCTGAATACAGTCACGCAACCTAGTACCCAGGTTCTGGGGACTGACGCTTCCTGATGTCCTCTCACCTCAGACCAGACTGAAACACACATACATACCACCTCCCCTGCCTCCACTCCTCTGCTCCATGTCCCTGATTATCCTGTCAAATACACAACCCACCATGCACACAAGAGAGCAATCCTTGGCCCAGATGTCTATAAAAGCTTGCATGGAGCTTTAGGAAGAGGGCACTGATTATCTGAGGCCACTACCCTTTTCCCAGAGTACTTAGGATCTCATGGACTCCACCAGTTAAAGTCTTCTCTGCATCCCAGGCAGGCTGACCCTGCCTGTGGACAAAGCATTCAGCAGCCGCCACAGGTGCCATGGTGGGTATTTAGTAAGTTGAGCTGAGCCACAGGATCTGGAATACACAAAGGACGTTTCAAATAGAAAGGCTGAGGCTCTCATTCTCATTCTTTAAGGAAGACGGTATCAACAATCCAACTTCCATCTGGTTTGGACCTTATTCACTACAGGATAGCTGTTAGGTTTAAAGCACAGTAAATCCCAAGCACACTCTCTGTCCCACCACCACACACAAAAAACCCTGGGATATGATGATTTAGCAGTAGAGGCCTGGGGCCCAAGGCCCAGCTGCTAGCAACCATTAAGTCCCAAATGTGATTAGTTGTGACGCCCACTGGCTG
>NW_011494635.1:8753695-8757605 GCF_000754665.1 Bison bison bison
GTGGGTTGCCATTTCCTTCTCCAATGCATGAAAGTGAAAAATGAAAATGAAGTCGCTCAGTTGTGTCTGGCTCTTTGCGACCCCATGGACAGCAGCCTACAAGGCTCCTCCGTCCATGGGATTTTCCAGGCAAGAGTACTGGAGTGGGCTGCCATCGCCTTCTCCTAGTAATTACCTAGGTAATTCTTATCCTCCTCACCTGTGTACAAAATCGGAAATTAAGACACTGATCACATCCCAGTCCGGTCAAGGCCAGGCGTGTGCTGGAGCTGGCTCCTACTGGCTCTCGAGCCTCTCTCTCCAAAGCATAATTCTTCATGGTTCACCACAATACCCATTCCCAAATCCATCACAGCCTCACCTGTACTATTCAAAGAGCCAGCAAACGTTTGCCGGATGCTCGCTGTGTCTGAGCACGTATCACAGTGAGACAGCTATCATTTCCATCATTCAGTTGGGGAAACTGAGACTCAGAGCCTTTTTTTTTCTTCTCACTTTTTATTAACTCAACCATATTTAAAAGGAATCCAAGATGTCAAAAGCATTTTGCAGGATGCTACTGAAGTATCAGTCAAGGACTCAGCTCTCAAATTGCACAAGGTGAGAGAGAGACAACAACCGAACAAGGAAGAAAGGGATGGGCAAAATGTGAATGAGAATGCAAACGAGGGGGCTATACTCCCATGGGGCACAGTCAGGGAACAATTCCTGGATGCAGTGACATTGGAAGTAGCTGGAAACGTGGCCCCAAGCTTTTCAGGTCCTGCTGGGTGGGAGGAATCTTCCACTTTTTATCAGAACCAAGGTTTATTTTTATTTTTTCCGTTATGGTTTATTACAGGATATTGAATATAGTTCCCTGTGGTGCACAATATGACCTTGTTGTTTATCCATTCTACATATAATAGTTTTCATCTGCTGGTCCCAAACTCCTAATCCAACCCTCTCCTGCACTCCTCCCCTTTGGCAAGATCTATTCTCTATGGAGAGGCAAAGACTTAAAATGACTTTTAACTACAAACTAAAGACTTAGGTTGGTTCCCCCAGAGGTTGACTATAGGGCAAGGATTCAAGTCCAAGTGGAAAGGGAGTGGGAAAGTGAAAGAGGGAAGGGAAGGCAGCCAGTGACAGGAGTCAGTTATTATTATAAGCAACTGTGAAATGGTCTTACTAAGCAACTCTGAAAGACAGCATAGAATATGCCCCAAAGCTGCCCCAGCAGAGAAGTGAGGGAGCTGGAGCGTTTATACACTTGCTCCCAACAGCACTGGTTGAGGTCAAGGGAACACAGAAAGGATGCTGACAGCATCTGTTCCACTGCCCAAGATTATGCAGCTAGAAAATTTGAAAGTCATTCAAACTCCAAACCCAATACCTTTTTCATTATAGAAAGGAGCAGTTAATCAAACTAAGACTATGGGCAAAGTGCCATGCTGGTAAAAGTAAATGTATTTGCCAAATGACCTTGGTGTAATATGTCCAAGGAAATAAAATGTATCTTTTTGCTAATTTTTATCAACATAAGGATTAGGAAAAGCCATTCTAAGTCACTTTGCTCATTCCACAAGAATTAACCAAATGCCCGTTCCCTGCCCTTTCTTCAGTGAGAGGTTGCCTTCTCTAGTTCAGTCACAGCTGCCTTGGGCAGGAATTCTACAGCCTCAAGCAGTCGTCCTTGAGCAGCTGCATCAACCTCTGATTACAGGCTCCAGAGTCTACCATCCAAGGGATGATTAAAAATGACCTCCTGGCCACCTAGCCAATGGAATCTGGAGGATGTTCCTGTTTACTGTGCTCTGCTTCCCCTCTGCCTCCCGCTCCATCCCCTCCCCCACCACGTCCTCCATAGGAACCCACAAATAATCAAACAATTGAAGTCAGCAATCATGGGCCTGTGGTAGCTAACCCAGCCTTAAGGATTTATTTAAAATTCTTCTGGAGAGGCAGGGAGTGTTTAAATAGCACGGTATGTCACTGGGATAAATAACTGGACCATATTGTGATGAGTAGTGGGATGAGCGAGGAGGTGCAGAAAAGGACAACTGCCCTAGTTTTATAAACCCTATAAATTGCAACTATAGCTTGAAGACAGACTGGATGTCTTGTTCCATCCCCCAAAACACTGCTGAGACCTTCCCAGTTTCTCACTCTGGGCAGAGGAAAAGGAACGTGGACAAATCCTGAGACTGCTCTTGGGATCGTCCAGTTTCCCCAAGCTCTCCAAGGGATTCTCTGATAATCTCGTCCCACCTCTGCATGAACCCCAGAGAAGTGGACTCTGGAGCAGGGTGAAACCACTCTCAGGAGGGTGGGGATGCTGCCAGCTAGAAATACAGCAGGGGCAGATACTGCGCAGGCCCTGGCCTGCTCGGCCAGGTGCAGAGGGCATATTACCTTCCCCTGGACAAGGATGTGACTAGGGGCTCCAGGTCCCCTGGCCTTCTCTCAACCAGGTCCACCAAAGGTGTCCTCATCATTCTAACCGGATTTCACCAGCATAAAAACAAGGACAGAGGAACATGGGGTGTGTTTAGGTTGCATGTCAAAGATCTACTCAGTACTCCACTTCTGCTCTCCCTTTTTCTGAAGGAGGAGCAGGATTCACCTTCCAGCTTTCTTAGCCCAGGGAATCCTGAATTGAACCAGCCCAGACTCCCAGGCATCTCTACATCCTTACCCCAGGGCAAGAACTACCCTCTTTCTAAAGCTACCCTGCCTCTCTGAGCTCAGCCATCCTTTGAGGCCCTCTTCCATCCCCTTGAGGCCCACTGGATTGCTGCAGCTCCCAGGCATCAGGATGACCTGTTCAGAGGAGAAAGCACAGTTGCTGCCCATATTCATGGCCTTACTCGAGTCTCTCATCCCAAATGGGCACCTTGCAGGCTGACTTCAATTTTAGTCCCTAAAACACTGAGTTTGGACACAAGTTTAAAACAAAACAACAAAAACAAGCAAACAAACAAACAAAACCTCTTCTCAAACAATGTAATATAGCTTAGCCACAAGAGGTTTAATTCTTCAGACCACCTGAAGAAAAAGTTTCCAGTAAGTAAATGTAGATTGATGAATAAAATAAATCCATCCCCAGATTCTTCAACCAGATGCTCTGGAAAGAAGGCCCCTGGTTCTGTCTCACAGCTGTTTAAAAGAATCATTGTTTCTAATTCTTTCTTCCCATTGTACCAAGATCAACTGTGACAGGAATTGTTATTTGTCAGCTCATTGGTGCCTACATTCACTCATCACATGTAAAGTACATACTATGAACTTGGCCAGCTCTAGACAACTCTGTTCTCTGGGAGAACAAGCTCTAGGGATCCAGATTCCACACACCTGGGAATAAAGTGCATCGCAGGGTTCAGAAGCCTGGCCCTCAGCTCCTTCTGTCACTGAGGGGCAGAGGTGCAGTGAGCAACTCAGGACCCAAAGAGCGCCCCAGGATAAAATGGAGCCGCATGTCTCCCTGTCAGGCCACTGTGCCTCTCTCTGTCCCTAGGGCTCTCCCAGCTTAGGAACTGAGTGCAATGCAGGCGCTCAAAATGCAGTGGTGGCCAGAGTCGGCCCAAGGCACTTGCCTCTTCAGTGAGGCAGGACGCAAAGCTGAGGTTCTCAACGACCTCAGGCTCTGGAGGCAGGCCAAGAGCCGGCAAAGGGGAAGTGCAAGGAGGACCCAGGGCCCTAGGCGTCCAACGCCCTTCTGAAGGCCAAGGGAGGCTCAGGCGCTGTTGGTTGGAAGTCGCCTCCAGGGAACCCTCGGTTCAGTCGGGAATCGGGAAGAAGAGAACCGGATTAAGATCGGACACCACCACCCACCCAAGCCCCCGGGCTGTCGGGGCCTGAGGTCCCTGCACCTGCCCGCCCGGCAACTTCTCGCCAGGGAGTCCCGGGGGACCCCGGGAATAAGGTGGCC
>NW_011494635.1:8757705-8758292 GCF_000754665.1 Bison bison bison
AGGGGGGTGGGGAGGGCTTCCTGACGCCGCCCTTGGCGCGGAGAGAAGGAAGAACCCCCCAGGGAATCGAGGGGGAAGGACGAGCCTGGACCACTCTGTCCCTCAGAAGGCGGGCTGGCCGGGGTTCCGCGCCTACGCGGCCCCAGAGGAGTCCGCACGCCCTGGAACCCCCAGCGTCTGGGAAAGGAGAGAGGAGAACAGGCGCTGAGGGACTGAGGGGCTGACACGGAGGAAGCGGGGGACACTGCGAGAAAACTTTCCGCCGGGGGAGAGAGGACCGCCCAGTGCGCCACACCTCGCGCCCCGCAACTTGCTCCGGGAGCCTCGCTCCCAGCCGCCCGCGCCCCGCGCCTTGCCTGCGTCCGGAACCGGCTGCATCTCGCGCGCGCTGCGGGGACCGTGGAATTGGAAAGTGGGGGCGGGGGTGGCCGCGGAGCTCGTTCAGCAGTCGGCGGGCCAGGCTCCCTAGCAGCTCGGCAGAGCTTGCTGCAGCCGCGCAGTTGGGGGTCGGCGCCCCGCCCCCTCGCCCTTTTCGCCTCTCTCCTGCCCCTTGTCTTTACTGCCTCTATCGGATCTGACCGCCCTCC
>NW_011494635.1:8758392-8765420 GCF_000754665.1 Bison bison bison
CTCCCTCCACCCTGCTTCCCTGGCCTTTCTTCTTCCCCCTCCTCTCGCGGCCCCCCGCCCCCTGGGGGCGGGGCTTCTCCC
Source organism: Bison bison bison (assembly GCF_000754665.1). Lineage (NCBI taxonomy): Eukaryota > Metazoa > Chordata > Mammalia > Artiodactyla > Bovidae > Bison > Bison bison. Next base: position 8,758,474 of record NW_011494635.1, read on the forward strand.
CTCCCTCCCAGACAAAGCTGTGGCTGCGCGTCGCCTCCTTCCCTCCTGCGAGTCGGGGCTCAGGCTGCAGGCGCCTCTTCCGGCCTGGGGTGGAGGGGTAGAAGAAAGAGGGTGGGGAGGATGAGCTGGCTCACTCACTGCATTCTCCAAAACCTCCGAAAGGGATGTAGTCTTGGCCCTTGGCTCGCTCTGGACCGTGATAGCCACTCCCCGCGAAGCCCTCATCGAGCGCCCTGGATTCCCCAAGCAGAGAATATGGGATATTTTTTCTAACACCTGCTTATTCCAGAAAGGGTTTGAGCTGAGCAAGGCCCTTTGGACTTCGCGGGCTTTCGCGGGCTGGCACACATGACAGCAATATGCAGGCCAAGTTTCTTTGTCCTCCTCTCACCTCCCCCTCTTAGTCATCCCTGAGCTTCCATGGCCTCTCAGTGTACAGGGATCCCTAGAGTACCCCAGATGAGGGGCGCTTTATCTGTTCCCTCCTTATCGCAATTCTCCCCCAGCCCCACAAACATACTATGGGCTTCCTGTAATGCAGGAGACCTGGGTTCTATCCCTGGGTCAAGAAGATCCCCTGGAGAAGGGAATGGCAACCCACTCCAGTATTCTTGCCTGGAGAATTCCATGGACAAAGGAGCCTGACGGGCTATAGTCCATGGAGTCGCAGAGTCAGAGACGATTGAGCGACTAACATACATACTCCAGCCCTGTAGAGTTGATCTCCAGGCCTTTTGGTGTCAGAGACTAAGGGTTAAACTATACCTCAGGGTACAGCTGGGTCAGCTCATCCCTCCTGGAAGCCAGACACACTTTATAAATTCATTGTTTGGTGCATGCAATGTGTTTCCCTTAGAAACAATGTTATAAATGGTGATCTGCTTCCCAGGCTGGCCACAAAAGTCTTTTGAATCCAAAATGCAGCTGAAGGTTAGTGGTGAAAACTGTGTCAGCTACCCCAGAACAAGGAGACCACTGATGAACTTTTTCTATAGGAAAAAACTCTTCTGGCTCCTTCCCAGTGAGCTGTAAAACACAAAGCTCAATCATTAATCCCCCCTCCCCCACCCCCCAAACTTTGGAGTTAATTCTCAGTAAGCTTCTTTGCTTTGCAGGTAATAGGAGCACCTTCAGGGAAATGTATTTTGAGGACATGAGGATTTCCCTCCAACATTAAGGTCAAAATTACAGGCAGAGCTCGTTAAGAAGCAAATACAGAACTTGAAGGGCTTCCAGTAACCCAGAAGGTCTTCTCTGAGAAGCCAACTCTTCTCTTTCATCATAGACTGGCCTTCCCTGCACCCCAGACATATGCCAAAGAGTGGCCATCACTTCCATCACTGGGGCTTAACGCTCCTGTTGAAGAAAGCAGCCAGATAATTTTTCATGTTTTCTTGCAAACTTCTACCCCCAGGAGGCACATGACCTCAAAGAAGCAGCAGAAAAGTATTTCTAGAGCCATCCTCCAGTAGAAATACAACGCATGCCCACAGATGCAATTTAAAACCTTGTAGTCACATTAAAAATAGTAAAAAACAAAAAAAGTGAGATTAATTTTAATAATATATTTTATATAAACCAACATAACCAAAATATTACTATTTCAATGTGTAGACAATATAAAGAAAGTTATTCATAAAATATTTTACATTCCATTTTTGTACTAAGGTTGAAATCAGGTATGTATTTACACTTCAGTTCAGTTCACTCACTCAGTCGTATCCAACTCTTTGCGACCCCATGAACCGCAGCATGCCAGGCCTCCCTGTCCATCACCAACTCCTGGAGTCCACCCAAACCCATGTCCATTGAGTTGGTGATGCCATCCAACCATCTCATCCTCTGTTGTCCCCTTCTCCTCCTACCCTCAATCTTTCCAGGCATCAGGGTCTTTTCAGAAACTCTCAATTTGAGGATTAAATTTTGAAATAAAAATTTAAAAATACTTGATCTGTATTAAGGTTTTATGAAACTTTCACTTGAAAAAAGTATATTCACATGTACCCAAGTTGTTCCAACATGCTTAAAATTTCCCAATAATTGAATTATCAGTTTTTAAATTTGTTTTAACAATTAAGCTTACATAAACTTAATATTCAGTTCCACTAGTCACATTTCAAGTGCATAATAGTGACATGTGGTTAGTAGCTACCATATTGGGACTGCACAAATTTAAAGAGCAAGGAGGTCACTGAGGAGCTTGGAGTCTCAAAGCTGATTTCCCTTTTCTCTTTAGCGAAACAGTGACAGAAGTATCAAGCATGGTCGGAGAAAATGATTTTCAATATTGTTCTATCTTCCCCTGTAATATCTCAAGAGGCAGACTTTGCCTACCAAGATCAGAGTTCTACTTTGTGCCTGGGAAGAAAAGCAGGAGATGCAGAGAAGTCAGGAGGTCCAGAGCCTACTCTTCAATTGCACTGTTTTCTGGGGGAAGGGAAGGAGAAGTAGGGGATATAGACAGTAGGAAATGCTACAACTTCTTTGTGATTTCAACCAGAGTGCGAAGATATGTTGATGGACCAAAGGGAGTTCTGGGGATAAAACAGAGGAGATCACCTCACTGGCTGCCTCCTTCTTTCTCCAAGGTTCTCAGACACTGACCTGAGGGTGGAGGGGAGCCTCATTAAAGTCAACTTAGTGGATTGTTTATGTTACCCAAAGGGAGGGCCTGGGTTTAGCTTTCTGGGGTCACCCACAGTTCCTGCATGGCATGGAACTGATATAGAGTTCTCACCTGCTCCCAAGGACCAGGGACCTCAGAAGAAAGCTAAATGGTGAACCATGCCCTTCTGTTGCACCTATCTTAGTTTGAGCTTCCTCAAGCAGAATGTGAGGAAAGAACTTGGGTGTAAGTCATGTACTTAGGAGTAGATCTCAGAAAGCAGTGGCATGAGACAAACAAGGAGAAAAAGTTAATACAGTATATACAACTGGTCCTGCATTCCTTTGGGGCCTCTAAGCAACTCTAAAATGCACCTCAGAATTGTTCTCTCTGAAGGTCAGGCAGCTGGAAATTTATCCACTGACTCTCATTCCACAACAGTTGAGGATTATTCCCAAGAAAGTTTACCTCTTCTTACTTCCTGGTTGTGTGAATATCTTTGATCTCAAGGAAACATCTGAGGTAGAAAAGCCAGAACCACTGCCGTTGACACTTGAGGTAGGAGGAAGTACTGTGCATGGAGCTGCCCAGCCTAGCTATGCTGGGAGTGAACAGTGGGCTGAGGGAAGGTGACACAAAACATCTGCTCTAAGACCCAACTCGGAGAGGGCAAGTTGACCCTGGAAGCTGATGGGGACTCAGAGGGACCATTGGTGAGGGCTGAGTTAAGGTTAGAGAAGACAGGGAGCACTGCAGAGCTCTGAAGGAGAATGGACCACCCAAACCATGAGGTATACAAGCTGCAGATATTAGCGGTATCTGCCAACCAAACACTGATGAATGGGGACACCACCCCTCAGCATTCTGCTTTCAAGGGATGGTGCAAAGCAGTCCCTCTGCAGGGCAGTCAAGGGAGCTGAGGCACTAGCCTTGAGAAGGGAAGAGAATATCCCCTAAAGATCCATCTTGGAGAGAGCTGGAAAGAGAGGAATAACTCAGAATTTTTAAACTAAGGAGACCAGCGGGACCGTTTATCACATCAGACTCCATTTTTTCCATCTGCTATGTAGGAGGTGAGAATCTGCCAAGGAGGATCCAGTGAGTTAATAGAGAAATTGGGAAGCCTAAGTGAGGTCTGCCCCTGGCACCTAATACATCTGGACATGTCTGGCACACTAGCATAGTGGGCTATCTAGAAATCTGTTTGAGAGGTGAAAAAAAGGCCCTCTTGGGAGATAATTTTCATTCTAGAGAAAGAAGAAACCAAGTTTGACCCAGTAACAAAGCTTTAGTTGAAAGAAAGGAGGTGAGGTTGTCATTGAGCTTTGCCTCCAACCTGATTCCCTCGACAAATAGTGAGGGGAGGGGTTGAGAAGATAAAAGAGGCTCTAAGTCATAACTTAAAGGAACAGATTGGGTCATAAACTTCAGGGATACTCTGGGGCTCAACCAGACATGCTTGGGGATCCTGCTGCTAAGTAATATTTAAGGTAACAACACTCTATCACTCAGCTTCTCAAATTCAAGATCTTGGTATGTTGACAACATTACCCAGAAAGTGGTAGATGGATTGCCAGAATGATTACAAGTATCCTCTTTCTGCATACACTTGGCAGTTCCTCTCACAGAGGTAGAGTCTCCTTATCTACCTTGAATCTGGGTTGACATTGCAGCTTGCTTTGGCCAATACATTAGAATGTGGCAGAAGTCATACTGTACCTCTTCAGAACCTGGGCCTCAAGAAACCTTGCAGTGTTCTGCTCTATTGGAACATTGCTCTGCCATGTGAATAAACGTGCATTAGCTGGCTGGAGAATGTCCCAGAGAAAAGGCAGCCCAGCTAGTCATCCAAGGCCCCAGATGTATGGGAGACTACAAACAAGATCACTAAAGCCCCTTACCCAACCCAGAATTGACCACCGATGCATGGGGGAGCCCAGCTGAATCTAGCCCAAATAGCCAACCAATAAAAGCATAAGGTAAATAGATGGTTGTTATTCTAAGTCACTAAATTTGAGGCAGTTTTGATCTTGGATGGCCTCAGCCTACAGCAACTCGAAGCAGAACTTTAGTTCCTGGCCAGGGATTGAGGTCAGGTCACAGTGCCGAGAGTGTCAAATCCTAGCCATTGGACTAGTGATCAGCTGAAAAAAAATTCCTACAAAAATGGAAAATAGTGAAACAAGGAGGAAAAAGAGTACAGTATGTGTGAATAGACACATGGGCAGACTCGTGTCATTGAGTCACACACTAGTGGCAATTTGAATAACTTTTATGGGGAATTTCTTCCAGTTTTCCTTTGGCCAATCATTTTGATTTGCCTGGTTCAGAGGCCATAGTTGGTATGTTTCAAGAACCTCTCATATGTGCATGTTTATCTCTTAGTCAAGATGGATTCTAGTGAAGAGGCTTATGGGTGGTTGTCATCACTTACAATGATGTGCTGCCCCTTCCCTTTCTGACCTCCAAGGAGTCTTCTGGCACATGTGTAGTCAGGAGGTCTCCTTAACTTGGAGAATGAAGAATATGTTGTCTTTTACTCTTATCTGAGCAGGGCCCAGCCTCCTCCATCATCCTTTTTTTTTTTTTAATTTTATTTTTAAACTTTACAATATTGTATTAGTTTTGCCAAACATCGAAATGAATCCGCCACAGGTATACCTGTGTTCCCCATCCTGAACCCTCCTCCCTCCTCCCTCCCCATACCCTCCCTCTGGGTCGTCCCAGTGCACCAGCCCCAAGCATCCAGTATCGTGCATCGAACCTGGACTGGCAACTCGTTTCATATATGATATTGTACATGTTTCAATGCCATTCTCCCAAATCTCCCCACCCTCTCCCTCTCCCACAGAGTCCATAAGACTGATCTAAAAATATGGAACGCTTCACGAATTTGCATGTCATCCTTGCGCAGGGGCCATGCTAATCTTCTCTGTATCGTTCCAATTTTAGTATATGTGCTGCCGAAGCGAGCACTATCATCCTGATTTTATAGAGTTTCTATACACAGGGGAGAAACTGTTCAGCCTGGGGCCCATCTATCTCCTGCCTCAGTTTGTTACATGGCAGTAGCTAACTGTTAAAGAATGTAGCGGAATTTTTTTAAAAAGGTAACTGTGTGAGGTGATGGATTAGTTAACTAACTTTATGGGTGTAATTATTTTACAATATATATATATATACATCAAATCATCACACTGTACCCCTTAAATCCATATGTCAATTATACCTCAATAAACCTGGGGAAAAAGGAAACACAAAAAATGAAAGTCTTTAATACAAAGAAAAAAAAAGAATAGGATAAAGTATCCAGGCTGACATGACTGGGTTATTAGTGGACACAAGTCTGGAGTCCTCTGGATTATGTATGAGCCTGTGAGAGAGATGCACCTGGGGAACTCTCCTCCTACACACACCCCCTTCCAAAGCAATACAGAGGTACTGTCAGATGGCCAAAGCCTGAGTGAGCTGATAATATTTATATTTATGACTGTTAGTGTGATCCCATTTGTTCTCATAAATGGAGGAACTAAAGGACATTTTAGTAACAAAGATTTTGTCATTGAACGCCACAAGTTTATCTTTCATGAGGAAGGACTATCTTAATTAAGAGTTTACTTTATCCACTGATAAGAAGTTTTCATAGCATCTAAAATACCTATATGCAGAGTACCTCATGAGAAATGCTGGGCTGGAAGAAGCACAAACTGGAATCAAGATTTCCAGGAGAAATATCAATAACCTCAAATATGCAGATGACACAACCTTTACGGCAGAAAGCGAAGAAGAACTAAAGACCCTCTTGATGAAAGTGAGAGAGTGAAGTTGGCTTAAAGCTCAACATTCAAAAACAAAGATCATGGCATCTGGTCTTATCACTTCATGGCAAATAGATGGGGAAACAGTGTAAACAGTGGCTGACTTTATTTCTGGGGGCTCCAAAATCACTGCAGATGGTGATCGCAGCCATGAAATTAAAAGATGCTTACTCCTTGGAAGGAAAGTTATGACCAACCTAGATAGCATATTCAAAGGCAGAGACATTACTTTGCCAACAAAGGTCCGTCTAGTCAGTTCAGTTCAGTTTAGTTCAGTCGCTCAGTCGTGTCCAACTCTTTGCGACCCCATGAATCGCAGCACGCCAGGCCTCCCTGTCCATCACCAACTCCTGGAGTTCACTCAAACTCATGTGCATTCAGTCGGTGATGCCATCCAGCCATCTCATCCTCTTGTTGTCTCCTTTCCCTCCTGCCCTCAATCCCTCCCAGCATCAGAGTCTTTTCCAATGAGTCAACTCTTCGCATGAGGTGGCCAAAGTACTGGAGTTTCAGCCTTAGCATCA
>NW_011494635.1:8765834-8768412 GCF_000754665.1 Bison bison bison
TTCATCAAGAGGCTTTTTAGTTCCTCTTCATTTTCTGCCATAAGGGTGGTGTCATCTGCGTATCTGAGGTTATTGATATTTCTCCTGACAATCTTGATTCCAGCTTGTGCTTCTTCCAGCCCAGCGTTTCTCATGATGTACTCTGCATAGAAGTTAAATAAGCAGGGTGACAGTATACAGCCTTGACATACTCCTTTCCTATTTGGAACCAGTCTGTTGTTCCATGTCCAGTTCTAACTGTTGCTTCCTGACCTGCATATAGGTTTCTCAAGAGGCAGGTCAGGTGGTCTGATATTCCCATCTCTTGAAGAATTTTCCACAGTTTATTAAAGAAAATAAATAAAATAAATCCACCTTTCTTTTATTAGGAAGGGTATATTGTCACCCTACTTATTTAACTCATATGCAGAGTACATCATACAAAATGCCAGGCTGGATGAAGCACAAGCTGGAATCAAGATTGCTGGGAGAAATATGTAAGCTCAGATATGCAGATGATACCACCTTTGTGGTAGAAAACGAAGAAGAACTAAAGAGCCTCTTGATGAAAGTGAAAGAGGAAAGTGAAAAAGTTGGCTTAAAACTCAACATTCAAAAAACTAAGATCATGGCATCTGGTCCCATCACTTCATGACAAATAGATGGGGAAACAATGGAAACCGAAATTTTATATTTTGGGGCTCCAAAATCACTGCAGATGGTGACTGCAGCCATAAAATTAAAAGATGCTTGCTCCTTGGAAGAAAAGATATGACCAACCTAGTCAGCATATTAAAAAGCAGAGACATTACTCTGCCAACAAATGTCTGTCTAGTCAAAGATATGGTTTTTCCAGTAATCATGTATGGATGTGAGAGTTGGACTATAAAGAAAGCTGACTGCTGAAAAATTGATGCTTTTGAACTGTGGTGTTGGAGAAGACTCTTGAGAGTCCCTTGGACTGCAAGGAGATCCAAACAGTCCATTCTAAAGGAAATCACTCCTGAATATTCATTGGAAGGACTGATGCTGAAGCTGAAACTCTAATACTTTGGCCACTGATGTGAAGAGCTGACTCACTGGAAAAGACCCTAAGGCTGGGCAAGATTGAAGGTGGGAGGAGAAGGGGATGACAGAGGATGAGATGGTTGGACAGTATCTGGAATCAAGATTGCCTGGAGAAATATGAACGACATCAATGACAGAGGATGAGATGATTGGATGGCATCACTGACATGATTTTCAGCAAGCTCTGGGAGTTAGTGATGGACAGGGAAGCCTGGTGTGCTGTAGTCCATGGAGTCACAAAGAGTCGGACGTGACTGAGTGACTGAACTGAATTTCTTTTATGAAGCCACAATAACCTGAACATTTAATTCTGATTTGGAAATACAAAAACTAAAAACTATAATCAATTGCCCTTCTGAATATGGTTGTAAAAATCCTTAAAGATTGCTAGCAAATAGAACTCATCCATGGACCCAGAGTGTGACACTGTGACAATGTGTGATATATTTCAAGAATGCAAGGCGAGTTCAAAATCAGCAAATCTGGCAATTTAATTCATTATAATAAATTAAAGGACCAAGAACATATAATAAATAATTAAATGGTGAAAAGCCATTTGATAAAAGTGAGCAGCCACCCAATTAAAATGCTAAATAAAATTAAAAACTTTAAATATATAATAAAGACAATTTACCAAGATTCAGTGACAAATATTCTAAGAACAAACACTTAACCTAAATCAGCAACTTCAGAGGATGCCCAACTTCATTATTATTATACAGTATCACCTTGGAACTCTAGTAATTGCAATATGGACAGAAAAAAAAAGAAAATCTAACTGACTAATTAAAAAACACTAAAGTGATTAAGAAAATAATTTAATCGTATCTGACTAGATATAAGACAAATATATAAAAATAAATATCTAGTCTGTACAATACATGCAGAGAAATAGATATTGGATATATAGCCCATGTAAAATACCAAAAAAGACTATTAGAATGTTCTGGAAGACTTCATCCAACAAGCCATGTCATTTATTAGGTGAAACCTTCCTATGCAGGACAAAAGGTGGTAAATATACATGCATTAGCTTTAGCACTTTCATTATTTTACTGAGATATATTTGATTACGATTATTTTAATGTCAACTACAGTCAGAGGAATACATATTTTATATGCCAAAGCCTTTGATTGTGTGGATCACAACAAACTGTGGAAAATTCTTAAAGAGATGGGAATACTGGATTACCTGACCTGCCTCTTGAGAAATCTGTTTGCAGGTCAGGAAGCAACAGTTAGAACTGGACATGGAACAACAGACTGGTTCCAAATAGGAAAAGGAGTATGTCAAGGCTGTATATTGTCACCTGTATTTGTGTTGTATATTGTGCTTATTTAACTTATATGTAGAGTAAATCATGAGAAACTCTGGGCCGGATGAAGCACAAGCTGGAATCAAGATTGCCTGGAGAAATATCAATAACCTCAGATATGCAGATGACACCACCCTTATGGCAGAAAGCGAAGAAGAACTAAAGAGCCTCTTGATGAAAATGAAAGAGGAGAGTGAAAAAGTTGGCTTAAAATT
>NW_011494635.1:8768512-8769054 GCF_000754665.1 Bison bison bison
AATGATAGGATACTGAAAGAGGAACTCCCCAGGTCGGTAGGTGCCCAATATGCTACTGGAGATCAGTGGAGAAATAACTCCAGAAAGAATGAAGGGATGGAGCCAAAGCAAAAACAATACCCAGCTGTGGATATGACTGGTGATAGAAGCAAGATCCGATGCTGTAAAGAGCAATATTGCATAGGAACCTGGAATGTTAGGTCCATGAATCAAGGCAAATTGGAAGTAGTCAAACAGGAGATGGCAAGAGTGAATGTTGACATTCTAGGAATCGGTGAACTAAAATGGACTGGAATGGGTGAATTTAACTCAGATGACCATTATATCTACTATTGCAGGCAGGAATCCCTTAGAAGAAATGGAGTAGCCATCATGGTCACCAAAAGATTCCGAAATGCAGTACTTGGATGCAATCTCAAAAACGAAAGAATGATCTCTGTTTGTTTCCAAGGCAAACCATTCAATATCACAGTAATCCAAGTCTATGCCCAAACCAGTAATGCTGAAGAAGCTGAAGTTGAATGGTTCTATGAAGACCTACA
>NW_011494635.1:8769154-8771402 GCF_000754665.1 Bison bison bison
AAGGCTGTATATTGTCACCTGTATTTGTGTTGTATATTGTGCTTATTTAACTTATATGTAGAGTAAATCATGAGAAACTCTGGGCCGGATGAAGCACAAGCTGGAATCAAGATTGCCTGGAGAAATATCAATAACCTCAGATATGCAGATGACACCACCCTTATGGCAGAAAGCGAAGAAGAACTAAAGAGCCTCTTGATGAAAATGAAAGAGGAGAGTGAAAAAGTTGGCTTAAAATTCAACATTCAGGAAACTAAGATAATGAGATTTGGTCCCATCACTTCATGGCAAATAGATGGGGAAACAATGGAAACTGTGAGAGACTTTATTTTGGGGGGCTCACAAAATCATCTAATCACACTAGGACCACAGCCTTGTCTAACTCAATGAAACTAAGCCATGCCCTGTGGGGGTCACCCAAGATGGGCGGCTCATGGTGGAGAGGTCTGACAGAATGTGGTCCACTGGAGAAGGGAATGGCAAACCACTTCAGTATTCTTGCCTTGAGAACCCCATGAACAGTATGAAAAGGCAAAATGATAGGATACTGAAAGAGGAACTCCCCAGGTCGGTAGGTGCCCAATATGCTACTGGAGATCAGTGGAGAAATAACTCCAGAAAGAATGAAGGGATGGAGCCAAAGCAAAAACAATACCCAGCTGTGGATATGACTGGTGATAGAAGCAAGATCCGATGCTGTAAAGAGCAATATTGCATAGGAACCTGGAATGTTAGGTCCATGAATCAAGGCAAATTGGAAGTAGTCAAACAGGAGATGGCAAGAGTGAATGTTGACATTCTAGGAATCGGTGAACTAAAATGGACTGGAATGGGTGAATTTAACTCAGATGACCATTATATCTACTATTGCAGGCAGGAATCCCTTAGAAGAAATGGAGTAGCCATCATGGTCACCAAAAGATTCCGAAATGCAGTACTTGGATGCAATCTCAAAAACGAAAGAATGATCTCTGTTTGTTTCCAAGGCAAACCATTCAATATCACAGTAATCCAAGTCTATGCCCAAACCAGTAATGCTGAAGAAGCTGAAGTTGAATGGTTCTATGAAGACCTACAAGACCTTCTAGAACTAACACCAAAAAGATGTCCTTTTCATTATAGGGGACTGGAATGCAAAACTAGGAAGTCAAGAAACACCTGGGGTAACAGGCAAATTGGCCTTGGAGTAAGGAATGAAGCAGGGCAAAGGCTAACAGAGTTTTGCCAAGAGAACGCACTGGTCATAGCAAACATCCTCTTCCAACAACACAAGAGATGACTCTACACATGGACATCATCAGATGGTCAACACCGAAATCAGATTGATTATATTCTTTGCAGCCAAAGATGGAGAAGCTCTATACAGTCAACAAAAACAAGACCGGGAGCTGACTGTGGCTCAGATCATGAGCTACTTATTGCCAAATTCAGACTTAAATTGAAGAAAGTAGGGAAAAACACTAGATCATTCAGGTATGACCTAAATCAAATCCTTTGTGATTATACAGTGGAAGTGAGAAATAGATTTAAGGGACTAGATCTGATAGAGTGCCTGATGAACTATGGATGGAGGTTCATGACATTGTATAGGAGACAGGGATCAAGACCATCCCCATGGAAAAGAAATGCAAAAAAGCAAAATGGCTGTCTGAGGAGGCCTTACAAATAGCTGTGAAAAGAAGCGAAGCGAAAAGCAAAGGAGAAAAGGAAATATATAAGCATCTGAATGCAGAGTTCCAAGGAATAGCAAGAAGAGATAAGAAAGCCTTCCTCAGCGATCAATGCAAAGAAATAGAGGAAAACAACAGAATGGGAAAGACTAGGGATCTCTTCAAGAAAACTAGAGATACCAAGGGAACATTTCATGCAAACATGGGCTCAATAAAGGACAGAGATGGTATGGACCTAACAGAAGCAGAAGATATTAAGAAGAGGTGGCAAGAACACACAGAAGAACTGTACAAAAAAGATCTTCACGACCCAGATAATCACGATGGTATGATCACTCACCTAGAGCCAGACATCCTGGAATGTGAAGTCAAGTGGGCCTTAGGAAGCATCACTACGAACAAAGCTAGTGGAGGTGATGGAATTCCAGTTGAGCTATTTCAAATCCTGAAAGATGATGCTGGGAAAGTGCTGCACTCAATATGCCAGCAAATTTGGAAAAATCAGCAGGGGCCACAGGACTGGAAAGTGTCAGTTTTCATTCCAATCCCAAAGAAAGGCAATGCCAAAGAATGCTCAA
>NW_011494635.1:8771502-8799064 GCF_000754665.1 Bison bison bison
ACCTATATGCAGGTCAGGAAGCAACAGTTAGAACTGGATATGGAACAACAGACTGGTTCCAAGTAGGAAAAGGAGTACGTCAAGGCTGTATACTGTCACCCTGCTTATTTAACTTCTATGCAGAGTACATCATGAGAAACGCTGGGCTGGAAGAAGCACAAGCTGGAATCAAGATTGCTGGAAGAAACATCAATAGACTCAGATATGCAGATGACACCACCCTTACGGCAGAAAGTGAAGAACTAAAAAGCCTCTTGATGAAAGTGAAAGAGGAGAGTGAAAAGGTTGGCTTAAAGCTCAACATTCAGAAAAAGAAGATCATGCTTAATTTTTGTCTGCCTGACATATCAAAACGGAAGTACTGGACTCTCCCACTGGCTGGGGGACTTTTATCAATTTCTTCCTCTAGTTCCACCCATTTATACTGCATAAATTTTGAGGTTATCTGATTAGGTGCATATGTCTAAAATACTCCTCTTTGTCAATTGAACTTTCCCATCCTGTTTTTCGGCGGCACCACACAGCTTGTGGGATCTTATTTCCCCAACCAGGGATTGAACCCAGGCCCATGGCAGTGAAAGCTCTAGTCCTAACACTGGACCACCAAAGAATTCCCAGAACCTCCCTATCCTTAGCAACTTTCGTCTTAGGATTTGTCTGCAAATAATATAATAGATGGTTAGTATTTGCCCCCTGAGATTCTTTCACCCATGCTTTTACTTTCAGTTTTGTACACTCTTATGTAAACCAGTCTGTAAATAGTACTTCTAGACACATCTGTGATGAAGGATCGTTTTTTTTGTTTTTCCCAATCCATTATAGGGTAAGACTTTCGTAAAATATACCAAAAAATAAATTCCTAGAATTAAAGACATGCAAACTACAGGCCAGATATTTTAGTACTGGACTCAACATATATAAAAATGACAGGCAAATAGCTTTTATCAACTTCTGGACATAAGTTGTTGCAGCCTTCAACAATCACAGCCACACTTATGAACTCAGTGTTGCAAACAGTATATGATCAGGATTTCATTCTGCTACCTGGTCTAACAATCTACTTTTTAATTGACAAGTTTAGTCCATTTATTGATATTGGTACACTGGGCTTTTTCTCATCTCTGTAAGTCTCTCTCCTTCCATCACCAAGTTGATATGGCCTGAAATATAATTTGAGCATATTATTGGCATTTTTTTCTTTCCTTTGGCCTTCACTACATTTTAACGACCAAGTGCTATATTGCGTCTACCCAAATTCATATACTGAAACCTAATTTCCAGTGTTTTGGTACTAAGAGGTGGGGCTTTGGGGGGGTAGTTAGGTCAGGAGGAGAAGGGGATGACAGAGAATGATGGTTGGATGGCATCACCGACTCTATGGACATGAGTTTGAGTAAGCTCTGGGAGTTGGTGATGGACAGGGAAGCCTGGCGTGCTGCAGTCCATGGGGTTGCAGAGTGGGACACGACTGAATGACTGAAGTGAAAAATGTAACTCCACTAACAGGGTTGATGGAAAATTTGGCATTCATGGGATGATCCTAGCTCTACAGGGCTTCGTTCTTGCTCATTCTCTCTGGAAGCTTATGTACCAACATGAAATAATCTCACAATAGTAAAATGTGACAGCTCATACACCTTTTAAATGTCCGAAAACATGCAAAACTAAACAGTAAGTGGTATAGAAATGTATATATATGCAAAACTGTGAAGAAAAGCAAGTAAAGGATAAACCCAAAATCCAGGTAGTGGGCCTCTCTTGGGGAGGAATGGGGGTGTACCAGGTGAGAGGTCCATGGGATAGGGGGTGGGGCTTTAATACTGACACGTGCTGTTGTCCCAACTAGGGGTGAGAACATGGGCATGAAATACCTCACATGTATTTTCCTCACGTATATAGTGGTGTAAGGTGCAACAGTTCATCTTGTAACTGGATGCTTAGCAGTGACTCATAGGTCAGGATATTGGGAACTGGAAGCAGCAGGCTGAATTCCTATGGAAGCAGCTGTGGTGTTCACTATGGCTCAAACTGCCAGAGACAAACGAGGGATACAGATGTGGATTTATTGTTGTTCAGTCGCTGTGTCTGACTCTTTGAGAGCCCATGGACTACAGGACACCAGGCCTCCCTGTCTTTCACCGTCTCCTGGAGTTTGTCCAAGTTTATGTCCATTGAATCAGTGATACCATCCAACCACCTCTTCCTCTGCCACTCTCTTCTCCTTTTGCCTCATTAGAAAAGACCCTGATGCTGGGAAAGACTAAAGGCAACTAGTTGGAGAAAAGATGGGGATGGAGGAGCTCTAAGTCTGCTCTAAATTAAGAAATATGCCCAAAAAGCACCTTTGGATTTGTCTTCATATTCCGCTGGGAACCATGCCTTTGACTGAATGAGCAGCTCTCAAGCTTGGCTTTGAGCTTTTTCTGGCACCCACACCTCTGCATTTCCTGTACCAGCCTCAATCCTAAAGGGGCCAAGATTGCTCTGGGAACCTTAGATTCCACTGTGTGGACACGACAGTCTTTCTGGTCACCAATACCTAAAAGGTCTCCAGCCTCCAGATGTCACTAACTTACTAAGAGACTCATAATTTCACCCCAAAGCCCAGCATGAGGGCATCCTCCCACCAAGGTCTCCTTTCCCTGTTAGGTATTCTCCCAAGGAGACAAATGTTCTCTAGCCATGGGGGCCAATGATACTTCAGCAACTGCTATCCTCCTTTGAGTTTTAATGTATTAGAACCTACTGAACTGAAATTTTTATTAGTTGATTTCCCTCTCCTAGGTGATGACTTTTAATTAATGACAAGTTTCTTAAAGACCAGCCAAAGTACATGAACAGCAGAATTGCGTCCAGGAGAGCTTTTATTTGTACGGAACAGTTTTAAAAATACAGAATAAAATAGCTTTATCTCT
The DNA here is from genome assembly GCF_000754665.1 of Bison bison bison. Classification (NCBI taxonomy): domain Eukaryota; kingdom Metazoa; phylum Chordata; class Mammalia; order Artiodactyla; family Bovidae; genus Bison; species Bison bison. The sequence goes on from NW_011494635.1 coordinate 8,774,418, forward strand.
ACTATTATTCACAACATCTGGTCCAAATATTACATATTAAAATACTTAAACGTTTAATGAAGGTATGTTAGAAAAACAATATGAAAATTCTTTTTAAAAACGCCATAAAAGAATTAGACATAAAAAACAACCCCACCCCAAATACCCTCAATATGCAAAATAAAAATAAAAACCAAACAAAATCCCAGAAAGGTATATAGCCAAAGTCAGTCACAAAAACTTAAGGAAAATATAGGCATCCCTACTGTTTTAAGAACAGTCAGAAACTGACAACATGACAAAGGTTGCTATGAATGAACAAAAAGTGTTTTAACTTGACCGTCAGTAAGATGGCACCACTGGGGAGGGTGTCCTAAGTGCCAGGAAACACACAGAGCAATTCTAAGGAGGCTGGATGTCACCAGTGTAGGGTGAGGACAAGGAGGTCAAGAATAGACTAAAAGGACAGGAATGTGTGAGAGGCAGCTGAAAAGGGATCTTCAGTGTTAACATGCTTCAAGGGTCCAAGGGCAGAAGCTGAGGACTGGCAAAAAATGGGCAACTGTCTTGCACTACTCCACTTGTGACTGCAGGAGGAATGGAGGGTAGAGGAGGTCCTATTCTCTGTGTCAAAATCGTAAGGGGACAGAGCACAATACAAGTAACATATGAGGCCCCAAGTGTTTTCCTAAGACCAAGGGGTAGCTCCCTGGAGAAGTGGGCCCTGTGAGAGCTCAGGCTGCCAGGGCATTCAGGGGGCACAGCCGGGTGAGCAAACCAGCAGGCAGCAACAGCCATGCCAGGCATGCTGCCCGCAGCTGTGTGTCCACCCCAAGCTGTGGGGGTGAGTATGCAGGATGCTGCCTTTCTGTGCATCAGACAGGTTCTGGGATGAGGCTTCTGCCTCAGTTCCTTATTCATCTCCTATCTGGCCTGACCACTCTTGTGGCATTGATTGTTATGGAAGATTATAGTTGTCAACTTCAAGTCCAAGTTGCTAGTACTAATATTTCAGCAGGGACATGAATTAAAGAAATAACAACTTAGCTCATGGTCATAAAATATATGCGTGGGTAAATAAAGTATAAACACATACTAGAGATTCATCAATGGAGAAATTCTATCATCACATGACATTGTCATGAAAATTACATTCCCTCCCTGGAAAACTGTGACTATTATCCTGGGTAGAAATATTATTTTACTATATGGAAATACTGCAATATTCATGCATAAACCAGGTTATCATTATGAAAGTCAGTATTCTACAGTATGAAGTAAATTCTGTGTATGAATTTGTTACCATGAAAACGAGAAACCATCAGGACCCTTGCCTTGATCAATCACAAGAAACTTACTACAATCTAACACTGAAGCCCTCTTAAGAAATATTCTGTATCAGTAAATCTATGTGAAATTTGCGAGAATAAGAATGAAAATTGCCTACAAAGACTGGAGCCATTTCCCATTTTTCTATGATCCATGTTAGATATGTTATCAAAACCAGTGTGGCTTCTCCCTTGCCCCCCAACCAGTGATACTGCAGCGTCTTTTGTCCTATTTGTCAGTTTCTACTTTTCACATCATGATCACCAATATAAATGGGAAAATGCGGGGGTAGGTGTTCAAGTGGGAATTGGAGAATGAATGCTATGTCCAAGGACATTCACATTCAAAACATCCTACAACGTTCAACTGGCCAAAGCATGGGGTGTATGTGGCCCCAATAACGCACATGGCAGGTGCACAGGCACAGTATCCCCCAAAACCTCCTTTTCAGGTATGTGCTCAAACCAAGAAGCAGATGAATATAGTTTTCAACTACAGACTCATTCTGCAGTGTGTCTGCAAGCAAGAGGACATTTTCTAACCTCCTATGCCTTCACCCCCCATCATGGACAGAGAATCTAAGCTGGCCCCAATGGAACGAGAAGGGGGAAAACCCTCTTTTTCCAATAGGAGGTGTGGGCACAGGGCTTCTTTGCACATTTTGAAGACTTGCACACGTCCTGAGTGTTACCCATTGGGAGAGAAGATGCCTGGGTCAAGTTAAGCTGAAGGGAACTTGTTCCTGAATTACCAATGGTTCAGAGGCTTTCATTTGGGTATTTGGTCATTCTGCTCATCTAGAGAGCAAGAATACTGCAAATCTCTGGGATGTTTAACAGTTTTCCCCACTGTTCAGAGGAGAGAAATTGGAGATGCTAAGCAAAATACAAACAGAATAAACTAGGCAATTAAGGTGACAACTAGGGCTGTCAGTCTTCAGGACTCACCAAGTCAACAGGATGAAAATCATTAACCAGTGTGCTTCTAAATATGCTCCCCCCCAAAAAAAACCCATACAAATTTAAATTTAGAGTCTTTCTTTACTTAATTTGCAATAAGGCTTTGGCAAAACAATGCAGTAGCTCTGGAGTGTTCTTGCCAGAATAGGCCTTAAAGCCCCAAACTTTATAGGAGTCAAGGCCAGTTGTGGGGGCCAGAAATTCACCATGTGGATTCAAGGCTGCCAAGAGCCATGTGCCCACTGCCTGTAAACAATCGGGTAAATAAACACTCAAGAAGTACTATCTCATGAAACAAGGTCACTCAGGCTTTTCTTTTGACTGAAAATTTCAAACCAAATTCAGTAAGTCATTTTTGTCAGAAATAATGTTATTAATAAGAATTTAAGAGAGGGGGACTGCTAGCTGCTTTTCTTACCCCTTCAACAAGAAAGGAAGCATTTGGTCAGGGGATCTAGTCTTCCCCTCTGGAAAATAAAAATCCAGTGGACATTCAACATGACAACCCACAGAGTCTCCTTAAGCCTTAACTGCCAGATGTGAATGGCAACTTAACTGCAGTGATTAATTTACCAGGATGTGGAACCATTCAATACGGCAGCTGTTTTGTCACCTGCCCTGGCTTCCCTTCTTCAGAAAACAAATCAACGTATAACTTTACTCATGGTTTCTGGGCTCTGGTCCAGCAGTCAGTTTGATAAACAGATTAAGCATTATGTATTTACACTTTCATGGTATCAAGCAATACAAAACACAACCACAAAAATGGTTACTGGCCTTCTAGAGCCATGACAACAAACTTCCCTGTTGGTGTCCATAGCTTTAACAAATGCTGGTTCCTTTCTTAATGGGGGATAGGAGATAAGGGACAAGTAATAGGGATGTAAGGTAAGAGGGTCACATGGAAAAACACTGATTTAAAAAATCCATAATCAGTAACATTAAATAGGAATAAAATCTTGTAATTACAAATACACACAACGATAACTGACATCCATGTGTCAGCAGAGCCAAGATCCTCATAAATATCTGCTTGGTGCCTTTGTGCAGCACTCTATACCCGTCACACCAGCCAGGAGTGATGAATACCAAATAGAGTGTCTCAGCTACTAGTAAAAAGGAGACCAATAAGAGATGGGTTGGCCTAGCTTGGGCCAGGGTGGCACCAAGAAAGTGTACTTGAGAATCAGATACTGATTTCAAGGTACTTTCCCTTCCTGTCCAATCCCCCAATTTCCATTCTATCTGTACAGGCTTTACCCATGCACAGATCTGGGCACAGTGTAAAGCATCTCACTGTTTTCAACTGGCCAGCAGCCACCTACACACAGTATCAGGCATCATAAAATCACACTTGACCAGTCAGTTGTGACAATGCAAGGATATTGGTACCTCCTGACCAGAGGAGGTCTCTATAGGTACAGGTCCTGGTGCTTTCAAGGACAGAAAGCCCTGGAGGTGCCCTGTAAGTAAGCTAGCACAGGGTGTTAGAAGGGGACTGCAAACAAGGAGTCACTGTAGACTTCAAGCATCCACTCCCACAGGAGAGCAGGAACTTCAAATTCAGTGACCATGACTATCAACGGATGTTCTCAAGGGCTTAAATAAAAAGATAGATGAGACATCGTATTAGACATGATCACAACCCACAAGAAAAAGCTACCTGTAATCTGTCTTAGCTCTGGGGTGGAGAATGTAAATGCAGATCTACAAACATATATGTTACTGCTTGTTACTCAGCAAGGAACTATAGGTTCATGCCTCACTGTGGCCAGGCCACAGGATGAGCTACGGCTATACTGTGGCCTGCGAGTCTTCATCTGAACTCCGGCTACTAGCGCTCTTCCCGAGGCCTTTCCATGTGTAGCCTGCAAAGGTTGGGCTGATGGGTAAGTAGCTGAAACATCTGTATTTTTTAATAATGTTCATGCCAAATGGCAAATCATAGGATTCCATGCCATCCAGAGACTTGCTCCCTTTGCCCACGCCCTTCTTCCATTTTCTGATTCCTCTTTCCTCTGGAGTACCTGTGGAACACACACAGCAAAACAAAAACAGAACAATGGAATGTTTAGTTAAACAGTTCTACCAAGAATTGAGATTCTCTGCTTCTGTTGTCCTGTAGATTGAATGGAATAGGATGACAGAAAAGAGCACTTGAGGAAGTAGTAGTTGATGCTTAAGCCAGAAATCTAAGAATCACTAACCACTCAAAACAAATATTTCTAAAACACAGATTTGATCTTGCAAAATAGGATCAGAATCCTTATTACATTTCACAATGACTTCACTAGTCGGTCACTGCACACCCACGACCCCCCTCATCTAGACATCAGTTCAGTTCAGTTCCGTTCAGTCACTCTGTCATGTCCAACCCTTTGAAACCCCATGGACTGCAGCATGCCAGGCCTCCCTGTCCATCACCAACTCCTGGAGATGACTCAAACTCATGTCTGTTGAGTCGGTGATGCCATCCAACCATCTCATCCTCTGTCATCCCCTTCTCCCGCTTTCAATCTTTCCCAGCATCAGGGTCTTTTCAAATGAGTCAGTTCTTCACATCAGGTGGCCAAAGTATTGGAGTTTCGGCTTCAGTCCATCCAATGAACATTCAGGACTGATTTCCTTTAGGATGGACTGGTTGGATCTCCTTGATGTCCAAGGGACTCTCAAGAGTCTTCTCCAACACCACAGTTCAAAAGCATCAATTCTTCGGCACTCAGCTTTCTTTATGTAGACATACCATTTTTTATATTGCTTTGCTCCATTTTACTGGGGGGTGGGGTGCATTTGTCACAAATTCCCCACTTGTGGTCCTATGAGGATGAACTTCCACTGGTGTAACACTCTTGGCAATTCTGCACCCTGACAGATGAGTCAACAAGAAAGATCTGGATCTTCATGGCTCAGTATTCCTGGGCTCCTTTCCAAAAGTCTTTACAGTGCAGATAGCACTGGTACCTGCTTTTAGCTCCATGGGAGCCCTAACAATATAGTTCTCTGCCTGAGCCTGGGTGATGAGGTCTATCCTATGGTGCAGGGCTTAAGAACTTCTCATTATTTTCGCATATATAAGCTATACTCTCCCATGGGCATTTCAGTAATGAAACTCTGCCTGACTCCTTCGTCTCTCTTTCTATTAAGTGCTGACTTAGGAAAGAAAGAGGATATTACTGACCTCCCACAAATTTAACACCTTCCACCTACTCATGTGTGTGATTCCTTCTGCCCGATGTGTTCATCTCTCATTTCCCCAGTGACCTGTTCTTGATTGAGGCTTTTGGAGGTAGATTAAGGGCAAAATCTCAACAGAACCTTTAAGCTCAAAAATAAACATCACCCTTCCTTGACAGGATGAATCTACCAGTGTGTCCATGGCGGCATTTCACAACAATATAAAGTAGCCTTCTCTAGGAAGCCACAAGGCAGGCCCCACATCGCACCTTAAGTCTGTCACCCAGCACTTGGCATAAAAGGAGGAGGAGTGCTGTCCGCTGGTAGCAGCTGGCTCAGAAGTATGTGAACAAGTCAATGAAAGCCAAATTGCAGGGCTCCAGGCAAGGCTGAGCAGGAGGGCAGGTAGCTGGAGCATGCTCAAGGCATCCTGCTGCCATATCACCATATACAAAGAATTCACCTGTTTTCTCTTAGAAATAACTCAGCAAGAAGGAAAAAAACTAAGTTTACTAGCAAAAAAGTGATTCATGAAAGGTGGCTCAAGGTATCATCTTAACCACTTTAGAAAAGTGTAATCAGTGATGGCTTTGAACTGATTCATGCTTCCTGCTTCCCATATTTATTTGGCAAAAAGGTAAGTCACATATATAATAAGCATGTTTGATATATGCCACATACCTGGGATGGTGTTATCCAAAATAAAAGCCACACAGCCTCCTACAAACATAGCAGTTGTGAGAAGAACATTCAACACTTGATCGATTCCTGTTATCCCTAAAAACAACATAGCAACAGGTCACAGACAGAATAGACTTGTCCTTGACTTAAAAAGGAACACTGGGGTGGACCCTAACTGCCAATCAATGCAGTGCATGAAAGTGTAAATTTCTATTGCGCATGTATAAATTTTCGCCAGTAATGCCTTAAACTACTATGACAATAATAGTAAATAAATTATTTAAACTACTTTCAACAATAATCAAGTTATCGCCATAAGGAAAATTTCTAACAATGATTCACAGAAAGTAAATCTAACAGAGGGGACTTCCTCAGTGGTCCAGTGGTTAAGAATTCCAATGCAGGGGACGAGGGTTCGGTCCCTAGTTAGGGAACTAAGACCCCACATGCCTCAGAGCAACTAAGCCTGTGTACCACAACTAGAGAACCTGCACTCTGCTCGATGAAAGATCCTGTGTACCACAACTAAGACCCAGCACAGTCCCCACCCCAAATCTCATAGAATGAAGTTCATTCTATAATAAACTATGAAGCCTTCAGGGGTGTGGGGGAGTGCTGCTTGCAGATTATTAAAAAAAAAAAAAAAAAAACAATATAAAAGATGGCTACTGTAAGGTTGAAAAGTTTACAAAGTGAATAACAAGATGACAAAAATATTCGTGAGATCAGCAATCAAATGAAGGGCTTCAAAATTCTGGGTTACTAATTAGTGCTTAGCTGCTTTTAATTTAGAGCAAATTTATTTCTAAAGATGTCATTATATGAATGAGATACATTAAAATAGAAATTCACACACTTTTTATATTTAAAAATATAATGATCTCCAACAGAAAAATAACATGTTTGGTGAGAATGTGGAGAAAGAGAAATCACTGTGTTCATCACACCTGATGGGAATGTTGTGAGCAATGTCCCATAGCTCACCTGCTATGGAAAACAGGTATTCCTCAAACAGTTACACAGAATGGCCCAACAATTCTATTCCTAGCCATACACCCAAAAGAATTAAAAACAGGTACTCAAACAGTCCTCATTACCAGGCAGATTCTGCTGTTTGTGAATTGCCTACACACTAAAATTTATTTGTAAACCCAAAATGAATACTCGTGGTGCTTTTAGTCATTCACAGACATGTACAAAGCAGTGAAAATTTTGAGTCACCCAACACACATGTTCCCAGCTGAGGTTAAACAAGGTAATGCTCTGCCTTCTGGTTTCAGCTCTCAGACCGTAAACAATATTCTTTTAGCAGTCTGTATAATAACACTTTTTTTTTTTTTTTTTGCATTTTTGTGCTTCTTCATTGGTGATCTCGCTATTTAAAACAGCCCCATTGCAAGATGGCCATGATGTGCCTAATGGAGAAAATATGTGAGATGAATGTCATTCAGGCATGAGATCTAGTGCTATTGACTGTGTTCTCCCAAGAGCTATGGTTCAGGATTTGCTAGGTCTATATTCACGGGGATTTTATAGAACATAACTACCATGAGTGAGAACTGCCTGTACTTGCACATCAATGTCCGTAACAGTACTATTTACACTAGTCCAAAAGTAGAAACAACTCAAATGTGCATCAGTGAAAAATGGATAAACAGATTATGGTATACACATACAATGGAATATTATCTAGCCATAAAAAGAAATGAAATACTTATATATGGATAAATTGAAAACATTCTGACAAGCGAAAGCCAGACATAAAAAGTCACATAATGTAGGATTCCATTTATGAAACATCCAGAATAGGTAAATATATAGAAATAGAAAGCAGACTGGTGGTTGCCAGGAGCTGACAGGAAGGGAAATGATGGGGGTTAACTATTTAATGGGTATGAAATTTTATTTTGGGCTGATGAGAATGTTTTGGAAACCAGAGAGAGATGGTGATTATACAACATTGTAAATGTACTAAAATACCACTGAACTGCTCACTTTAACATGATTAATTTTATGTTATGTGAACATCAGCTAAAAAAAAAATACACACATATATAAAATGATCCCCAATTCTGCATAAAATGTCAGCAGCAAAAGTTGTTTCTTAAGATGTTCTTCCTTTGTTCATTCTTTATGATATTTGGGTATTAACATAAAAAGGAATTAGGGACTTCCCTGGTGGTCCAGTGGTTAAGACTTTGTCCTCCAATGCAGGGGTTGCAGGTTTGAACCCTGGTCAAGGAGCTAAGATCCGACATGCTTTGTGGCCAAAAAGTCAAAACATAAAACAGAAGTAATGTTGTCACCAAGTTCAATAAAGACTTTAAAAATACGCCACATCACAAAGAACTTTTTAAAAAAGGAATTAAACATACACACACTACTACATATAAAACAGGTAACTAATGAGTGCCTACTGTATAGCACAGAGAATTCTACTCAGTGCTCTGTGGTGACCTAAATGGGAAGGAAATCCATAAAAGAGGGGGGTATGTATATTTGTATAATGATTCACTTTGCTGTACAATAGAAAATGTATGCAATATTGTAAAGCAACTATATTTCAATAAAAATTTTTTTAAGAAGGTTGATCTTGAACTCAAAATAGTTGTAATTCCAACAGAAAAACATGTATATGAAGTTAAGTTTCAAGAAATTCTAAATTTTAATATAGCCTTAGTCTGAAAAATCAAAACGTTTTACAGAGGCATTCTCCCAAAGGGTAGGGTCCTGATTTGTTTGGCTTTTTTTCAAAAAATGAACAGATGGAAGCAGGGAGAGGAAGAAGGAAAAAAGGAGACTGCCACGCACATCAGTTACATGCATGTGCCAACTCAAGTGGGGAGTGTTGCAAAGGGATTCAAGTTAAACTTCGGCCAAGTGGACTGCAATGAATACACAGATGAACATTCACTGAAATGATTCCTGAAGTTCCATGAACTGGTGTTTGTGGTTCCAATTTTGCCACAAGATTCAAGGCCTGTTTCTCCTACCTGTGACGAGAGGGTTCTGTCTGAGGTAACTTGGAAGGACGAGCCCAAAGAAGATTGAAAATCCAAGCACAAAGAGGTTCCGGGAAGAATTTAAATCAATGAACTGCAAGTTAGAGAGTCCAACAGCTGTGATCATTCCTAGAGAGAAAACATCAGACCACAAGTTCCATTACCTCACCTATGGCATGGATGACAAGTATGCTGTCCAGGGCAGACTCCCCACAATGGCCTTTCTCTGTCCCATCAGAAACAAGTTGGGAGACCTGTGTAGTGTCAGGACGGAACCAGAAAGTGACCACCTGACTCAGGCACTATCTGGGTTTATTCAGAGGTATAAACATTACACTTTCTTTAGACCAGGCAGAAAACTAAAGACAATGGTTCCCCTTAAAAACTCAATTCAAACATTTCAATTACATCAGGATATGGGCCTGAATATCAGGTCCCTGATTACTAACGTGAATGGCACAGAGATCAAATTGACTCCCTTCTGTAAAAACGGACAGTTTTAAATGGCCTACAGGGAGACGATATCTGAGCTCAAATCAATTAGAAATGGCAACTAGGGACCTCCTTGGTGGTCCAGTAGTTAAGACCATGCTTACAATGCAGGGGGTGTGGGTTCCATTCCTGGTCAGAGAACTGGGAACTAAGATCCCACACACTTGTCTATGGCCATACCATCCTGAACATGCCCTATTTCATCTGATCTCAGAAACCAAGCAGGGTTCAGCCTAGTTAGTACCTGCATGGGAGATCCCACATGCTGTACAGTATGGGCAAACGAAAGAGAAAAGAAAAGAACGTTGCTCCTGAAGGTCTTATCTGCAACTAAATTTGTAATGGAATAATTCAGATACAAGAAAAGAAACAGCTTCTATACCACATTAAAAAAATGTGATATCCAAAGATATCTGCAGAGGATATTCAAGGCAGTATGGTTTCAATAAAGCATGATAAGAACCTTAAAAAAATGGCAACTAGAGACTAAAATTTAATCTGATTTTTCCTAGCTCAGTTATTCTACCTTTAATATCAATTCAACTCAGAAAGTGATATGCATTTATATGTTTATAAGGTATATCCTTTTGTATTTTAAAATAGAAATTTATCATTATCTTCAGTCTCACTGAAGGAATTCCTTAGCAATGTGAAGAAAGAAAAGGAGCTTGAGAAGAAAGCCAACTATCAAAGAAATGGAATTTTACCAAAGAGAGTACAGAAGAGGGCACCAAGCACAGGATCTGGAAGGGAGGCGAAGAGCGCACTGAACTTTCCGATCATCCCCAACGCAAGCATGAGGGCTGCGCCGTACTGTATCACGCGACGACTGCCAACCTGCAGGACACACAGAGGGCAGAGACAGGCATTCACCTTGAGGTCCTCCAAGAGCACACTCAGGTCCTAGCAGGCAAATGTGACCAAAACCCACAGACAAAATCTAGGTTACCCTTAAAACTTTTAGTTAAGAGGGTCTAACTTTACAATGAGGATTGATATCAATACATAACTACTGAAAACACATCCAGGGTAAAAAGATTCTCACCACCTTTCCTTGTTCCCGTCCCATCTGGTTCCTGCTGGATTTGACTATGGGGACTCCAGGGCTTGACCTATGGGTCTCTGAGCCCTGGGCAATGTCACCTCACTCTGCACTCACTCCTGAGCTGTGGTCTTGGGTTTCTTAATGCCTACAGCCACCAGCCAGGATGATCTGGTAGTGTCTCAAATCCAAAATGCGAAAAGTACACTTGACCCCTGCTTTTCTTCTGGGTTCCGGCAGATGAGACAAAACAGTTCTGGAACTTCTCCTCCCAGCATATTAATCATGAGAGGTGGCACAGCCTAGAGACCACCGTGTGCAGGATTCTAGAGCTGAGAGGCCTGACTCCTATCTCTGCTCCATCTCTAACCATATGATGGGCATTAGCCTCTCTGGGTGGCAGGATCCTCATCTCCATGACAATGAACAGCGTGCTTCTGCTTTGAGGATTTATAAGCTCCATGTAAAATAGTCTGAACAACATCTGGCAAGCATTAGGTTATTTGATAGCCTCCCACCTGAACTTGCTTCCTCTGGCCTTTCTTCTGCCCACCTGTCCTCTCCATTGTAACGGAGTAACCTCTTTAATATCATGATTTAGGAGATCAGGTCCCTGCCTAAGTCTTCTGGTGCTCATCCCCCTCCTGGCCAGTTCTGACACATATCAAAGTACTGATACTACCCTAAAGCTACCTCCCCTGCAAAGCCTTCTTTCATTCCAAGGCTCGATTCTCCCAACACTGGACTTCTGCAGCATCACACACAGCATTTCCCATGTGGACTCAACTTTATTGGTTAAGTTTGATCTCTGCCTTCTAGAAGCGTCCATCTAGTTCACTGTCACTCAGGTAACAAGAGACAGAGCTGGCACTGGGCTCAAGAATCCTGCACTATTGGTCTCTACTCTGTGCTGCCTCTCCCAAGAGAACATCCTGAGGACATAAACTGGATTAAAGAGCTTCCAGAAATGGAATAGTGTCCACAATGCTTTATGTGGGAGTTACAATGAATAGGAAATGGCTATTTAAATAATTAAAATGAAATGAAATGTAAAACCGGACTCAGATGTACTAGCTACATTTCAAGTGTTCAGTAGGAATAAGCGGCTGGGGGCTCCCTCAGGGGATAGTGCAAGTACAGAACATTTCCACTGCTGCACCATTCTCCTGGATGATTGCTGGGCTAGACCTTGCAAGAGCTTCTCAATGAGCCCAAGTGTCAAGTTCAGAGTAAGAAGCAAATCTTTTACTAAGCTACCCAGCTAGAATCAGTCACAGCTGATGCTGGAGCCTAGCTTCCATTATTCCAATTTACAGCTCATCCCATTATACCACCACTAAGTGCAGGGATGCAGCAAAAAGGGTCATGCAAATTGGCAATGGAGCAAAAATGACTTACGCTTGGCTATATTACATGATAAGGAAGCCTTTCATTTACAAAAAGCAAGCATTTTCAGCAAACATTTTCAAGGACCAGCACTTCAGAGTGAGGGGGAGGTGATGGATACAAATACAAGTAAATCATAAGCTTATGATCAAATAATGATACTGCTGCAATTATTAGGTTGTGGGTTGTCCAGTGGGAAGAAAAAACTCTGAGAAGTTGGGGAGGATTCCCTAGAGATGGTCTTGAGGGATGAGTAAGACAAAGAGCAACCAGACAGAGGGATCCATCTAACAAGAGTCAGTCTTGTTAGATGTGCAGTGGGGAGGACTGGGCTGGCCCTAAGGATGCTGAAACAATAAATCTTGTATGAAAACCATGCATGGAGGGCTGATCTCCCTTAGACGCTGTCCAAAAAAAGCAGCAAGTTAGTCACTCTTTTGTTCAACAAACATTAACCAAGTGCCTGTTATACATTTCTATTCTAAACACCAGAGACACAGCCCTAAAATCCCTGCCCTCCTGGTGCTTATGTGAAGCCTTCACATCTTTCTCACTGCACTCTCCCTGGAACCACTTCCTAGGCTCCCTTCTGATCTCCTTCTTGAGTTGCAGCTCTGCCTCCAGGGCCACTGAAAAATTGACACTGCATTTCTGACTTTCCAAAAGTGTTCAACAGGGTGGTATGCTGCAGAGGAGAAATGATCTCCTTTTGGATACCATCAAAAAAGATAGTATGGCCAAGAAGATGGTGTTTACTCTTCCTAGAAATAAACTTAGGTCTAAATATTATATAACAATATCTCTAGTTTGCTTATCTAAGCACATGCTAAATGCTTTACATGAAGTAATTCCAAAATTCTGCAAGAAATTCAGAGAGGAGATGTAACTTGCCCATGGTCATGTCAGAAGAATATGACAGAGCCAGGGCTGAATCCAAAGCACCCACCTCCCTACCATGTCATGCTGCCCTTTTCTGTGGGACAGACAGTGGAACACTCTCAACACAGCAGTCCTGCGCATGGAATCCAACCCATCCAACGTGCAGAACTTCAGAACACACAGCAGGGTAGGCAGCCTCACCTCTAACCAAGGAGTCAGAATGTCCATGTCTGTACATGGAATGCCATAACTGGATAAAGGACAGTAAATAGTAGAGTTGCCAGGAAATGGAGACAGATCCTCAGAAAGAGCCACAGATCACCCTCTTTCTATATGTTCTGGAAGACTGGTACAATGGTCCAGACTAATGCTGTCTGAAAGAATTTCACACAATGATGGAAATGTTCTGTATCTGTGCTTTCCTTTGGCATCCACCAGCCACATGTGGCTACTGACTACCATACTGTACAACATAGACCTAGATCTAGAACTGCTAGATTTCACATATGAGTTCTTATCAGAAAAGCAACTGTTCCAAGCCCTTCAGCTGGATAAAAGGCAGGATACAGCCTTAAAACTTTTGCTTCCTTTTTCCTGGGCAGGGATCTCCCATTAGCCACATGGTTTAGGCCACAGAGAAGTTTCTGGTGCTAGTCCTACTTCCCAACCCCAAGGCATTTGTATAGATGTCTCAATTATAGCCCCTTGTGAGTAAGAGTAATGGAGCCAACTCCCTCAAATTGATAAGGCCTCTGCTAGGGGAAGTGGCTCCAAAGGAATTCAGAGAGAAGATCAATTGGCTCAATTAAAAAATGCTGGCAGGGTGCCTTTTCAGAATAAGCCAGCACCATCTAAATTATAATAAAGGTAATTATTTCTCAAACCATCTCAGTAATGTTTTAGAAGGAACCCTAATGACAGCACTACTTACTCCCTATAGTGACTCTAGTTAAATTATCTGTGATGCATTTTAAAGAGGTGCAGAAAGAGAGCTGGCTTATTAAACTGTTTCCCCAAGAGTCCCTCCATCTATAATAATTTTACCATTATGTTATTTTGGATTAGTTACAGGTCTACAGGTTCATGGCAGCAAACTTGCTAGAGAGTTAATGGCTTACACCCCATTTGGTGCCCATTTGACCCTCTCCTTAGCTCTGTGTGCTCAGTATCTGCAGCAATAGGACCCAGGGATCCTGGAAGGAAATGCCCATCAGGCAGCCCTCACATGTCATGCACAAGGAGAGACAGGCAGCCAGCGTGGCCACTGGCACACCTAAGGTTGAGCTCTGTGATGGCCTGGCCAATTTACAGAAAAACCAACCAGCAAGTCAGGCTTGTACAATGTATGCTCTACTCCCTCTGACCTGGATTTGCAGTTAAAATTACCCAAACCAAGTATCTGGTTTCTTTTTCCTGGTTATAGAATAGTGCAAAGAGCTGGAGGAAGATTTCTAATTTTAAAGAGGTCAAATGATTCCAGAATGCTCCAACTCACCCCCAAGTTCTCAAGATACAAGGTTGAGGAGAGGGAGACCTCTGACCCATGCAGTCCATCTTGGATGATGCTGAACCAGTTCTAACCGTGTCTAGCTGCGCAGCATACAATGGCCAGGGCCGAGCTGCATTCCTCAACACCCTGGGCTAACAGCAAGTATTGGCCCAAAGCAACTGGGATATAAAATTTATTTCCTAGTAAATCTGAAAGGCCGAGAAGCAGCCTCCTTGTTCCTGAAGCTAGATTATGGTATGTATGCTTGGAGTGGGGTTAGGGGGAAAGACAAGTGGGGAGGACTTCAGACCAGGTACCGCTTCAACCTGAGTGACTTGCTATGGCTTGTTGTGTTCACTAACTCCACAACAGATTTCATCTGAAAGAGAGTGATGCTGCTACAGTTTGAAAACTTCATTAATTCTTTACTGTAAGATTGATTTATTTGTAATGGGTAAAGCAATTTCTGGGGCTTCCCTGGTAGCTCAGCTGGTAAAGAATCTGCTTGCAATGCAGGAGACCCTGGTTCAATTCCTGGGTCGGGAAGTTTCCCTGGAGAAGGGATAGGCTACCCGCTCCAGTATTCTTGGGCTTCCCTGATGGCTCACACAGTAAAGAATCTGCCTGCAACCTGCCTGGGTTTGATCCCTAGGTTCGGAATATCCCCTGGAGGAGGGCATGGCAACCCACTCCAGTATTTTTGCCTGGAGTATTCCCATGGACAGAGGAGACTGGCGGGCTGCAGTCTAAGGGGTCGCAAAGAGTCAGACAAGACTGAGCAACTAAGCACAGAGATAGAATGCAATTTCTAATCTAGAATTAGTGCCATCTCCTAACTGGTCTCCTGTTTCCACCCTCTTCCCAGACCCCAGTCGTCTACTTTCATCATAGCAGCCATAGTAATTCTAAAAAAAAAACACCCAAAACAAAACCAGATGGACTCACACCCTGCGGGACTCTCTCCCTGACTACTTCCACTTAGGCTTTGGCAGCCTTTAAGGCCTACATGACCTGGTCCTCAGTTACCTCAAGAACCTCATCTGCTCTTACCCAATGACCCCCACTCCCATCTCTGCTCCTGCCCCACTGGCCTCCTTGCTGAGCTGCAGCATACCAGGGTGGTTCTGTGATAGCACTCTGCCCCCTGTCTGAAAGCCCCTTCCCTAGGTACCTGCACAGTTCCCTCCCTCAGTTCTGTCAGGCCTTTGCTCAAGGTCACCTTCTCAGTGAGGCTTAGCCTGATCACCCTAACTTACCCCTCTGATCCCCCCATTTTGCCCCATATTTCTGTCATACTTATTATGCTTACTATTTATTGCTTGTCTTCCTCTGACAGAATGTAAACTCCATAAATGATGGAAATATTTTTCTTTTTCATTCACTGATGTATCCTAGAATAGTGGCCTCACAAAGGGTCAGTGCTTAACAAAAATTTGTAGAATGCATGAAGAAATAGCACCTGAATGCCTGCCTACCCAGGCCAGTCAAGGGGAAAGAGACCTCTATCAGCATTCCAAAAACTCATCAATGAATCAAAAAGAGATGGGGAAGAAGATAATCTCAGAATTGGAGGCCATCATTTCGGAACTCACAGTGGCCAGACCAATCAACAAAACGGATCAACATTTAGAGGCCCAACCATTTAATTATAAAAATATCTGTACCTTAGTAATTCCCAAAACTCCAATGTTGGGACTGGATGAAGTAGAGCCATTCCCAGTTCCAAAAATGCCATCGAGAACACAGGAGAGACCCTCCACGAAAATCCCCCTAAAATGTAAAGGAATGGAGTAAAGAAAAATATTAATTCAATGGGAGAAACACTCTGAAATAGTCTAAATGGTTATGACCCAAAGGCAGGGTCCACAGACCTGTAGCCTCTACTCTCCCCAGGAGGGGTTAACAATGCAGAATCCCAGGCCTGAAGACGCACATTTTAACAGGGTTCTCCATGCTCATTCATGGAGAAATGAAAGATGTGCTTTCAGAAGCACATCTCTGAATCACACATTAGATGCAAGTGTTTAAAAATTATTCCAAATTAAAATATTTTTGCCAGAAAATAATCA
Source organism: Bison bison bison (assembly GCF_000754665.1). Lineage (NCBI taxonomy): Eukaryota > Metazoa > Chordata > Mammalia > Artiodactyla > Bovidae > Bison > Bison bison. Next base: position 8,790,899 of record NW_011494635.1, read on the forward strand.
TTTGTGGTAATCTAAGACAACATAGGTCATCCATAGATTTGATTCCTTTCTTATTAATACCGTTTTATCAGAAAGAAAATGCTTTGTAATTTTATAAATGTTGGAACTTTCAAAAGAACCAATATATAAATAATTTATTCATATGCACTAGCTCCATTAGAGAAAAATGGAAAAACTAGGGCTCTAAACACCAACAGAAGCAATGCAAAAGATGCAGAGATATCAGCCCTTTCGTTCTCATCACACACAATTCCTTCTGGAAGGGTGGCAGCTGGCTGGGAAAGGTGGGATGATCTGGGCTACTTTATTTTCTTTACAGCTTCTATACAGCCCAATTTAACCCCAGCATTGAGAAACTGAAGACTATATCTACTGAGAATATAAACTTCACAGCTCATAAACCTCTAGATTTTATAGACTTCATTTATTTCTGCTCTTGTCTCTCTCTATATGAACTGTAACTGTGAAATGAACAGTAGGGAAAACAAGAAATCAAAGGGGACAATACATCCATGATCCCAAACCAAGCAAAGAACAATGGCAGTGTCTGGCACTTGTTTTGCTGAGTTTAAGGTCTGGCGAGATCTCACAGAGAATGTCTTATACGATTGTCACCATGAGAAAGAAGGGTGGGAATTCTGCTCTATATTATTTGGATGTGGAAAATGAGAGCAAAACAGGGGCAGTTACTTATTCAAAACAAACAGCCAATAAAGAGCCCTGATGCTTGGCTACTTCATGTTGAAACTCTTGACTGTCCAAACCAAAGAGCAAAGTATAAGGCACTGGGCCCAGTGAAGAGTTCATTTTCTCAGGAACCCACCTGTTTATTGCATGGATGGGAGGTGATGGGGCACAGGACAACCTTGCACAGGCATAGTAGTCCCCGATAGACTCGATAATACTGGCAACAACCGCACTGAGCATGCCGATGACACCAGCTGCAGAGACAGTGGGCAGTCCCCACTGAACTAAGGAAGAAAAACAAGCATGAAAGCCTCATAAACTTTCTTAGAGGGGCAGGCAAAAGTTATCAGGATATTGAGTCATTCAGTATGTCAGGACTCTCTAAGAACCACTCAGATTTTTAAAGCTCATGGTAACTATTTTTACACATAAGTCATCAGTGCAAAATGCTTGGGAATAGTTCCTGAGTTGAATGAAAACAGTAATAATCAGGATTGATCTGCTTTATTTAAAAGAAATTGTTTGACTGGAAGAGGCGGGTGCTCCTCTTTCTTGCTTCAAAGCCACACTCAGTGTCTGCTAAATTAGAATTTAACACAGCCTGCTGTGTTGGGATGGGTATTTGTATGCAGAGAATGTTTAGCCCTGCTGTGCAAAGCATGGTACAAAACAGTGCTCCTGTCCAGAGGGAGGCATCAAATGGAAAAGCAGTGAAAAGTCATCACGTAAATTTAAATGCCAACAGTTGAGCATGGCACAAAGTATAGACAACCCTTTTCTAGTATAATACCAGCACTTTTTTAAAAGTACATCATGTTACAGAAAACTAAAGAGCTTCCTTTAAGAAAGCAAAGCAAAGACCCCAGGTAGATTCATTTTGAGTATCCGGATTTAAAAGTGTATCTATTTGGACACTGAAAACCACTGATCTTCTTTAATAAAAACAGCATGAGGAACCTTCACTGCTAAAATGAATAGACTTCTTTGTGAAGTACCTAGACTTTCTTTCCCTGAACCATTAGTTATTACAGAGCTACTCAGTAGAAAGTACATGAAGAGAAATGTGTAGAATGTCTTGTGCAGGGGCCAACAATATACCTAAAAGATTTCAACAGTGCAATGGTTGGATGTCGCAATCAGTACCAGTTAGGAAGTCAGGAAGTGCCACAGTCTCTGTTGAAGAAGAGTCTGGAAAGCAGCACACAGAGCGGAGAAGGCGTTCTGGAGGGGCAATCAGTGGATGGACAGAGCCGGGGAGAAATAGGCTGCTGCTCACCAGAGGAGGCCTGGGGCAGGTGGGCTTGGAAGGCCTTAACCAACCCCCTGGAGGGGCTTGGCCTCTGGCTCCTGGGTGATGGAGCAACCCCAAGTTTAGGAGGGGAAAGATAACACATAAAGTAAGATGTACAGAATATCCCTTGTGTGTGTGTATGGACAGAACTTTTCCTTCCTGGAGCTCACTTTGCCCCATGGGAGCTGACCAGGGGATGTTGAGGCAGTTTATATTCAGGGATTCAAGGTCCAGACCCACCAGCAACTGGTTTGGTCAACATCTCGTCCCTGGACTAGTTTGGAATGGATTCTTCTCATGCAGATGATTTCTTTATCAAGCAACATTTTGTGTTTTCTAAATAACCTTTGATCCAGTTTTCTTTACTAAGGCAGCAATATGGTTTCATTTATGTGTCTAGATTATGGGATGGGAGTCTTATTTTATTTTGCCATTTATTATTTATCAGAAATTGCCTTTTATTTTCTCAGACTTTTTACTTTAATTGCTTTCTTATCCCCCACACTTTGCCTGAAATCCTCAGCAAGATTTTTAAAATCTTTATCCTATTTACTTCAACATTTAAAATTTATAATCTTAATTTTTGACCCCTTTTCCTTCAGATTATTTATTTAAAATTTAAACCTGTTGGCCTCCAGCCTTCTATTTAAGCCTGTTACTTCATCTTTCTTTTCATCTAGAACTTTTAGTTTGTTACTTGATAGCAGGGTTTCTCAGCCTGGCACTTTTGACATTTTGGATGTGAAATCTGTATTTTAACAACCAGTCCAAGTAATTCCTAGCATACTAAAGACTAAGAACCACTGGTCTAGATATATAAAAACTTGTCTCTGGATTAAGATACATGAAAACTTATCTCTGGATTAGGAAGTACATAAGACTACACCCTTCTGGCTCAGGGAACAGCTCTTTATCTAGGGAAGCTCTGGCAATAGAGGAGCTGGTAGCACTCAAGGGCTGTTGTGAAAAGAAACCAGACAGCACCCTCTGCAATCATAATGTTAAGGACCTGCCCACTTGGTTATGCCTCCCTGTGCACAGGCCCCATGGTCCCTGAGCAAAGTCTCATCTCTCAACACACGCACAGCTGCTTCTCTGGGACAGCCCGCTCTGTGTTTCTATTAATATTTGTGCTCATCTTGGGAGCCACATGTATAGGCAGAGAGGACCACCCATACGTGCTGTGGGGGCTACCTGCCTTCCCATGGCTTCAACTGACTCCCTCATCAACAGACTTTTAATCTCATTTTATCTCAGATTACATGTATGTTTATGAACCTTGTATGGAGGGGACAGGCATACATAAATACACACTTAAACCATATAATCTGATGAGATTCAGAATGCTTTATAAAGACTAAACTTTTTACAGTGTTTGTAAATGTGTTAAGACCAGGACGAACAACTTCCAGAATCACTATCGTTTAACATGCTTAGAACATTTATCTTTGACCCAATCTTAATATTTTTGGCTTTTCCTCATTGTCAGAAAATATGAAAATGTGACAATTGGATAGGGGTGTAAACTGAAACAATCTGACTAAGCTCAGGCCTTATTCTAACAAAAACCTTAAATGCTGGGAACAGTCTTCACATTACAACAAGTATGTAATAATCACTGGGTTCACACAAAACGCTTCTGGGGCTAGGGTCCAGAAAATGCTACACATGAATCCAAGTGACACCTCACAGCTGGGGCTCATACACCCCTGCCACCTGGCCAAGAGTTACCCAACAATGAAATTATAACTTAAGATCCATTGTCTGTTTGTGAATATTAGTTTACCTGACAGCTGTGACCAAATTAAAAAAAAAAAAAAGAATGATTATGGCTACCTATTGAAAGATTATACAAATTCCACCAGGCTTGAGCAGTCTACTAATCTTCAGGCCCCTCCTACTCAAGTCTGTTCATTTCGGTGGTTTGGGTACTGTGCAGCTCTATACTTGCCTTTCTAAGCAGCTGACCTCAAATCCTGGCCATTAGAGCTCAAATCTGGCAAGAGGCTCCTTGAGCCTGAGATTTTGTCCTAATGGAACCAAAAGAATCAACTAGTACAACTGAGAAGAGAGCTGGTTAGTCTCTACAGTCCTCTGGAAACAGAGCCTCCTGCCTCCCTTCTCTGCTAATCTAATCCTCTGAAGGCCAGAATGGTACGACTTTCGGGGCATGCTCTGCAACAAAGAAGACCTTTGGTGTTGCAGAGCTTCCTGCCAACTCCCAACTCCTCTAGGCTGGACCCGTGTGAGCTCCTGACCACTCTTGACCACCAGAATACTTACATGGGTATGGGACCTTAAACCACGGGGCTACCAGAAGCACACCCTGCCTGGCATCAGTTCGAGCATAGAAGCCATACTTCGTGCTGTCAGGAGGGAAGACATCTGTCACTGTGAAGATGAAGCAGAGTAGCCAGGATACAAGGATGGCCAGGATGATCTGAAGTGGTCAAAGGAAAAAGCTCTGTCAGGCCAACAGAACTGGTGGTTGCTAGCAAAACATGCCTTCCTGCAGTGGGATTATTATATCTCAGAGCCCATCAGTACTTTGCAGAAAAAAACATATAAAGGATCTGTGTAAAACCTATTCCTTGAATGGAATCACATTTAGAGACAGTAGTTTCATATAGTAAAGTTATTTAGTTTGAAACTGGCTAGTAAAATAAGAATAATGGACAATGGGCCTGAAAAGGCCACGTGGAGTCAGACCTCCCTCAGTTCCAAGGAGAATCAATGTCCTCTTACATACTGTTAAAAAGACTCCATGGTCTCTTGGATGGCATTGCCAACTTGATGGACATGAGTTTGAGCAAGCTCTGGGAGTTGGTGATGGACAAGGAAGCCTGGCATGCTGCAGTCCATGGGGTTGCAAAGAGTCAGACACAACTGAGTGACTGAACTGAAAAGGACTCCAGGACTGGAAACTTCTACCACTTCTAAAATTTAGGTCCATGATGGTCATTAGAAGTCTGAGATCATCACACAGACATGGTCCCTCAGGACAACATGCCTAACCCCCTCTTCTCATTATAAACTTTTTACATATGAACCAAATGCAATAGTGTCAAAAAAAAAAAAAAAAAAGGTAATTACTCACAGGGAACATTTTGAAAAGCTGTAACTTATATGCAGTCCATCCTTTCTTGGATTTGTAAATTGGGAGAGGAAATTTAACATTTCTGGCATATTGAGAAAATAGTAATACTAGGAAAATAGTCCTGAGGAGAGAAAGAAAATGAACTAGGTTAAAGGCTGTTACATCTATGTTAAAAATAATACTCAAAGTTTCAATGACAAAATTGACCACATGTGTTCAATTCATTTCTCTAGAAAGCTGCTATTCCTCTATTATTTGGGAAATGTCTTTTGGAAATGTCATTTTTACATCTTAACATTTCCAAATATGGAAATGAGATTGTCATGTAAATGCTTCAGCTAAATATCCCTTAGGAGATGAAGAAAAACTGAAGAATGTACATACTGATAGGAAAAGTTCACGCTATGTGAGAAAAAGACAAGATGCCAGATACAACACACTGTGTAGTAAAATTACAACTACGAATTAACTAAAAAACAAGCAACTACCACACAAGAGTGCATGTGTATACACATGCATGAACGCAAACAGGTAAGAAGGACATGATCCGGATGCTCACAAGGATTGGTTTAGTCCCCATTTTTCTGTATGTTGATTTACTTGGAAGGAACATAAATTACTTTTAAAAAGAAAAAACTAAACTTAAATATTTAAGAAAGCTATATACAATAGCATTCAATATTAATAATAATATTCCTGGGCTTCCCTAGCGTGGCTCAGTGATAAAGACCCTGCCTGTCAATGCAGGAGACATGGGTTCGATCCCTCATCCAAGAAGATCCCACACGCAACAACGCAACTAAACCCATGTGCCGCAATTACTGAGCCTGTGCTCTAGAGCCCAGGAGCCTCAACTACTGAAGCCTGTGCTCTGCAACAAGAGAAACCACCTCAATAAGAAGCCCATACATTGCAACTAGAATAGCCCCTGCTTGCAACAACTAGAGAAAAGCCCAAGCAGCAACAAAGACCTAGCACAGCCAAAAATAAATTTTTAAAAATTATATATATATATACGTATATATGTGCATGTGTGCTTAGTCGCTCAGTTGTGTCTGACTCTTTGTGACCCCATGGACTGTAGCCTGCCATGTTCCTGTTCCTCCCTCCACAAGGATTCTCCAGGCATGAATATTGGAGTGGGTTGCCATGCTCTCCTCCAGGGGATCTTCCCAATTCAGAGATCGAACCCAGGTCTCCTGCAATGCAGGCAGATTCTTTACCATCTGAGCCACCAGGGAAGCCCAAGAATACTGGAGTGGGTAGCTAGCTATCCCTTCTCCAGGTGAACTTCCTGATTCAGGAACTGAACTGCGGTCTTCTGCATTGCAGGTGGATTTTTTACCAGCTGAGCTACCCGGGAAGCCCATGAAATATATTCATATATAAACAATATTCCTGAGAGATTTCTGTCTCAAGACATTATGCACTGGTCTTCCCGCCCATTAGCCTACTCTTCCACAGTAGCTTCTATAATCATTTACTTTACAGACAGACAAAGCCAGCAGTCCAAGATCATGCAGCTATGTTGGCCAGGGGTCTAGCTCTACAGCCTGGGCTCTGAACTATGCTGCCACATTGTGAGGGCAGGGATGTTTGGGCTGACTCAAAAGTTTGCGTGTAACAAGTCCTATACTCTTGATCCAGCTATGCTGAATGCTGCAGGAAGCAGGTGATCCAGTGACCCCCTGGAGCAGAACCCAACACATCCTCACGTGTCTGGTGCCCCATGTATGGCAGGTGTGGGATAGCTTCCCATATTGAAACAACGAAGGTATACCATAATATGTCTCATCACCTGTAGGGACTCATTCTTTCTCTTATTACCTTAGAGTTGACAGGAAGAGAGGATTCTCAAAGTTAAGCTTAACTGTTCCTGGGAACAGTTCTAATTGCTGAAATGGAATTATCAGTTCCATTGACAGCCAGTTAAGTGCCGCTTCACAGTCACACTCCAAATGAGGTGTGGATTGCAGCTGGCTGCCACTCTACCATTTCCTCACCTATGCAGGCACTTCACTGACCTGGTGCCACCACAAAGTCATCAGATCAGTACCAGTTCAAGGATGAAGACATACATGGTGCCCGAGTTATTCCAACTCCCCCATGAATGGTGATGTTTAACAAAAACCAGTATGACAATGAAGGATACGAAAAGAGATGTATTTTAAACTTAGATCAACATAAATTTTTCACATCTTAAAAAACGTTACTGATTTACTTCCAATTATATACTAAGATCCAAAAAGCCTGGTATCTGTTATTACTGTTATTATTAGTGCAGGTGACATGTCACCTGACAGTTACATCTGACAGTTACGGTGTCCACTTTTCAAAGCACGTTTAAAAAGGGAAAGGGGACACATAACAAAGTCCAAGGAAGGACACCCACACTTCAGGTTCAAATCTGGCAACTGAAATTGAAAAGTGAACTGAGCAGGATTCTTCTGTTTTAATTTTAATCCTTGAATACACCTGTGGGACAGGTAGGGCAGGCAGCCCCATTGCAGAAAGGTAAGAGCAGAGGCTCAGCACTGGATGCTGTGTCAGAGTTCACAAGACTTGGCCCAGCACAGAAGAGACAGGATCTGAGACTTGACGCTCAGCCCACAGTTCTGTCCACCACACCAGGATTTCCATCTCATGTGACATTCTGCTTATCTGTCTACCTTTGTTTTAACTTTACCTATATTATGCAAGCAATACATACTAAAATGCAGAAAAACTATAAAAGGCAGATAAGTGAAAAGAAAGACTCAAAATCTTGAAGACTGCTCATCATCTCATATTGGATGACAAGGATGCAGCACTCTGGTCTACTGAATCCCAGGGCTTTTAGAGCATGTTATTGGGTCCCAGGCACTGGGATTAGAAAGGGAAACAGGACTATCTGATGTCATCCTTGCCCTTGGAGCACAAACAGGTCATCAATTGGCCCCAAAAAGAATCAATCATATTTTACATGCTGCTTCCCAACTACCCTGCAGCCCCAGTTAAGGCCTGACCTCAAGAGATGGCAACCTCCATCAGCATCTTAGTGGCTGCTCAGCATTCCATCTAGTGGCTGTACCATACCACATCTTATTTAAAC
>NW_011494635.1:8799164-8815133 GCF_000754665.1 Bison bison bison
AGTATGACATTGGGAGCAACATAACTGCAATGAATCATCTTTCCCTGGCACCAGTGTGAATATCTGCTTATGACAAGTTCCCAGGACTAGAATAGATCTGTCAAACAATGAATACCTTACTGAAAAGTGCTTTGATACAAACCGCTAAATATTAAATACATACAGAAACGTTGGGTGAATTTACAATCACATTCAGAGACCAAGAATGTCCATGTGCTAATGTGATCAGCAAAGGCTTAATTTCCAAAATATACAAACAGCTCATATATCTCAACAACAACAAAAAACCCAACTGGAAAATGGGCAGAGAGCCTAAATAGACATTTCTCCAAAGAACATATACAGATGACCAACAGGCATATGAAAAGATACTCAACATCACTAGTTATTAGAGCAATGCAAATCAAAACTACAATGAGGTATTATCTTACACTGGTCAGAATGGCCATCATTAAGAAGTCCAGAAATAATATATCTGAAGATCAGACCAAAAAAGGTCTACAAATGCTGGAGAGGGTGTAGAGAGCTCTCCACACTGTTGGTGAGAATGTAAACTGGCACAGTCACTATGGAAAACAGTATAGAGGTTCCCCAAAAAACTAAAAATAGAGTTGCTATATGATCCTGCAATCCCACTCATGAGCACATGTCTGGAGAAATTTAAAAAGATACGTGCACCCCAATGTTCACTGCAGCACTATTTACAATAGCCAAGAAACGGAAACAACTTAAATGTCCATTAACAGGTGAATGGACAAAGAGGATGTGGTATAGAAACTAATCAACTAGACTTCAATGAAATTAAAATCGAGTGAAATTTGCTCAGTCATGTTCGACTCTTTGCGACCCCATGGACTGTAGCCTGCCAGGCTCCTCTGTCCATGGGGTTCTCCAGGCAATGATACTGGAGTGGTTTGCCATTTCCTCCTCCAGGGGATCTTCCTGACCCAGGGACTAAACCCAAGTCTCCTGCATTGCAGGCAGACTCTTTACCGAGTAAGCTACAAGGGAAGCCCAAAATTAAAATAACCTATACTAAAAAAAAAAATGATGTGACAGACACACACACACACACACACACACACACACAATGGACTACTACTCAGCCATAAAACAGAATGAAACAATGCCATTCACAGCAACGTGGATGGCTCTAGAGATTATCATACTAAGTAAAATAAGTCAGGAGAAAGACAATACCATTATCACTTACATCTGGAATCTAAAATATGACACAAATGAACTTATCTATAAAATAGCTTCACAGACACAGAGAATAGATTTGTAGTTGTCAAGGCGGTGTAAGGGAGGGATGGACTGGGATTTGGGGATTAGCAGATGCAAAATATTATATATAGAATGGATAAACAACAAGGTCATGGGACTTCCTTAGCAGTCTAATGGTTAAGACTCCATGCTTCTACTGCAGGGGACATGTGTTCAATCCCTGGCTGGGGAACTAAGATCCCATATGCTACATGACCTGGCCAGAAAAAACCAGAACCAAACGAGAAAACAAGGTCCTAATGTATAGCACAGGAAACTATATTCAATATCCTGTGATAAACCATAATGAAAAATGTGTGTGTGTGTATATATACACACACATATATATGGATAACGGAATCACTGCTATACATTAGAAATTAACACAAAACTGTAAATAAACTACACTTCTGTGAAATAAATTTTTTTAAATATCCATTTCCTATTCACTGTAGCAGGGGGGTTTATACTTTTAAAAGTGAAAGTGAAAACTGCTCAGTCATGTCTGAATCTTTGTGACCCCATGGATTATACAGTCCATGGAATTCTCCAGGCCAGAATACTGGAGTGGGTAGCCATTCCCTTCTCCAGGGGGTCTTCCCAACCCAGGGATCAAACCCAGGTCTCCTGCATTGCAGGCAGATTCCTTACCACCTCAAACAAGTGGAAGCCCAAGAATACTGGAGTGGGTAGCCTATCCCTTCTCCAGGGGATCTTCCCAACCCAGGAATCAAACTGGAGTCTCCTGCATTGCAGGTGGATTCTTTACCAACTGAGCTATCAGGGAAGCCCTTTATTCTTTTAAATCCCTACCAATTTCATCAATTTAAAAACACTATCATCATTTTAATATTCATTCTTTAACATGAAAATAGGTATTTCAGCATTGTTTGCAACAGGAAATATTTTAAATAACATGCTTGTGTATCAACTGGGAAATGGCTTGTGTGCGTGTGTGTGCTCAGTCATGTCTGACTCTTTGTGACCCTATGGACTATAGCCTGTCAGGTTCCTCTGTCCATGGGATTTCCCAGGCAGGAATACTGAAGTGGGTTGCCATTTCTTCCTCCAGGGGATCTTCCTGACCCAGGGATCAAACCTCCATCTTCAACATTGGCAGGTGGAGTCTTTACTGTTGCATCACCTGGGAGTAATTTAATATAGACTATTTGATACTACTTACATTGTGCAGCTGTAGAAAGAATGAAATAGATTTAAACAGATTGTCTTGGGAAGGTGACCCCAACAAATTATTGAGATGAAAAGTTATAAAATAATGATAAAGCTGTATATGTACACGTTTGTATTTCTGCAATAATGCAAAATATGGAAGGAGAAACACTATATTATTGTTAGTTATTCAAGAGAAGATTTTTTTGAGGGATGGGGTGTGTGGGAGGGACTATTATTTTACTTTAGATTTCTCTGTTTAATTATTATTAAACTCCAAATGCCAAGAATCTCAACGAATTTGAGGATATAGGTAAAATGAGACTTTTCTGGAATGTTTGGTGATGGTACATGGCAATTTATTAAACTATTCTACTTTTGAATAGGTTTTAAGTTATCCATAAGAAAAGTAAACAGAAAAATATTTTCAGGAAAAACACAGTTCCCACTCAGAATTTATGTACAGTGTTAGAAATGGCAGGTAGTAATTCACCACATTGACTCTTCCTTTAGAGACAGTCTCTAAAGGCCACATCTATTGGTTGACTTAGGAGCACAGTGACCCACCACCAATACTCCTACTGCTAATGGGTCCCCTTCCATGTGAATATGCATAATGATAACAAGTGAAGATAGCCCGTTTTAAACACTGATTGGTTATTTGTATTATTATGTTTTTGTTAAGTGGTTGTTCATACTACATCCTTCATTTATTACTCTACCAGGACTCTCTCTCCTTTAAATTAACTGGTGAAATTCTATGAATTGGGAACATTATCCTTTCTTATGGAGTTTGCTGTATTTTCTCAGATACACTTAAAATTTATTATCAATGGTTTTTGATATGAGCTTTAAATTAATCAGTGGTAAAACCAATCTTTCTCTTTTCCTATCTGCCTTATCTAGCCTATTTAATATAGGTTTCCTTATAGCCCTTTCATGATTTTATTTTCTACATTTGAGTCTTTAATTCAACTGAAATGTAATTTGATATAAATCAGAAATCTAACTTTTTCCCAAATAATTGTTTTTTACACAGTTCATTCTCCACTGATTTCAAGCATCATGTATGAGTATTAATTTTTTTTATTGGCCATGTTTCTATCCTTTATGTTCTACCCAATCATGTCTACCCTGTCCCAGATCACAGTATTAAGTCCTAGAATGTGCTTTAATTATCGTTAAGGGCAAGTCATCAAGCCCTTCTCCCTATTCCTGCATTGATCCATATTATTTTACTTTGTCTTATTTATTGGCTAGCACATTCAAAACTTTAAATGATTCTGATAATAAACATTCTTATCTTTATGATTACAATAGGCTGTCTAATTTAAGTTTTTCACCATTAATGTATGTTGTTGTTCAGTCACTAAGTCGTGTCCAACTCTCTGCAAACCCAGGGACTACAGCACACAAGGTTTCCCTGTCCTTCAGTATCTGGCAGAGTTTGCTCAAACTCATGTCCATTGAGTCGATGATGCCATCGAACCATCTCATCCTCTGTCAGCCCCTTCTCCTGCCCTCCATCTTTCCAGGCATGAGCCTTTTCCAATGAGTCAGTTCTTTGCATCAGGTGGCCAAAGTATTGGAGCTTCAGATTCAGCCCTTCTAATGAATATTCAGGGTTGACTTCCTTAAGGATTGATTGGTTTGATCTCCTTGCTGTTCAAGAGGCTCACAAAAGTCTTCTCCAGCACCCCAGTTCAAAAGCATCAATTCTTCGGCACTCAGCTTTCTTTATGGTCCAACTCTCACATTCATACATGACCACTAGAAAAACCATAGATTTGACTATACAGAACTCTATCAGCAAAGTGATGTCTCTGCTTTTTAATCTGCCATCTAAGTTTGTTATAGCTTTTCTTCCATGAAGCAAGCATCTTTTAATTTTATGGTGGCAGACATCGTCCACAGTAATACTGGAGTCCAAGAAAATAAAATCTGTCACTGCTTCCACTTTTTCCCCCATCTATTTGCCATGAAGTGATGGCATCAGATGCCATGATCTTAATTTTTTGAATGTTGAGTTTTAAGTCTGCTTTTTCACTCTTTCACTCTCATCAAGAGGCTCTTTAGTTTCTCTTCACTTTCTGCCAGTAGAGTGGTATCATCTGCATATCTGAGGTTGCTGATATTTCTCCCACAATCTTGATTACAGCTTGTGAGCCATCCAGCCCAGCATTTTGAATGATATACTCTGCATATAAGTTAAATAAGCAAAGTGACAATTTACAGCCTTGACGTATTTCTTTCCCAATTTTGAACCAATCCATTGTTCCATGTACGGTTTTAAATGTTGCTTCTTGACCTGCATACAGGTTTCTCAGGACGCAAGTAAGGTGTATGGGGCATTTAAAAATCATATTTATCACTGCTAACAGTCTGCAGTTGGAACATAGGTTGATCAATTTTTAAAAATCATCACCATGTTTTTTAAATAAAAAAACATAGTGGATTTTAATAAAATTAAATTTTCTAATATTTAATCATCCTTGAGTTCCTGAAATGACAAATACATTGCCCTTTTACTGTATTATCTGTAGCAGCATTTTCCAAAACCATGTTCCAAGGAACATTCTTTTCAGATATGTTTATAGATGCAGCACTTAAAAAATTAAGTATGTACAGAGCTGTATAGTAAGGCCCTTTTCTGAAAGTTTTCTACACACTTGCATCTTAGAGACTGTATCGAGCCTTTTAAGACACTGAGTTTTAGATGCTACTACCTGAACATACTTCCTTAGGGTTTTATACAACCCTAGGAAGGAAAAAGTTGATCCAGGATCTCCCTTCTGCATTAGCTCTGTCACAATCTGCCATTAAGATAAAACTGTGAAGTTTCCCTTCTTTTTCAAAGCTCCAGTACAGATTAAACGGTACAGGAATTCTCTCTTCCTTGGAGATGTAATATACTCAATGCTTAACCAGTAAAGCACATCCTTTAGGAATGAAAGTCCTTCCACAACATCCTCGACTTTTCTTCCCAGAGTCAAGGGTGTGGTCACACCTCCCGCTCCTCCCCTAACTTATTCACAATGCTCTTACTGAAGATCCCTGCTCTGGAACAGATAGTGGGCCAAGTACTGGCAGTGTCATGGTGATTACTATAGAGCTGAGGTCCTGTCCTCACAGAGCTGACATCCAAGCACAAAAGAAGAGCTCTGGAAAATAAAAAACAAGGCAGCAGAAATAAAAAAAACTCAAGAGAAGGAGTCACAGATAAAGCTGAGGAAAATTCCTAGGAACAGAGGGAAAAAACAAAGAGATGAAAGAAGAGGAAAGTAAGAGGACAACTTTGGGAGGACCAACATCCTAGAAGTTCCAGAAAAAGAGAGACAAGCAGGGATGGAAGCAGGGGGGTATCTGTGAAATAATTCAAGATCATCTCCCATGAACACCCAAGATTACAAAGTAAAACAGCCCGGAGTGCCAAGCCTGAGATGTAAACAGACCACCAAAGAGTAGCAGGCAAGGTTTCAGACATCGTGATGACAGGAAGACCTAAAAGATTCTAGAATCCAGCAAGAATTGGGGACAGAAGAGAAAGTCTTGAAGAGATAATGATCAAGCATTTTATAGGACTGACAATGCACAGGAAGGGAGAAAAAAATAAATCGGAGACCAGTTTGGAAGTGATGGCTGAGTGTTGTGGCAATGATGACCAAGGACAGAATCAGGATTGTTTTCTGGAGCTAGGAGAGAATGATGGGTCGTGCATGGTGAATGAAGATGTGAAGAACAAAGGATCACTGCAGGGCTTCTGGCTTAAGCACCTGTGCTACCACTGCACCTGTGGCTGTGCTACTGCGAGGATGGCCTCAGAAGGAAATGGTTTATGGGCAAGGAGGGAGTCAAAAGTTGGAGTTTTCTTAAAGTTTGAGGTGTCTTATGTAACAGCAAATGGACAAGGCAAGTCAGGGCTTCGATCTGAAAGTCTGAGTTTAGAGGTCCACGTTACAGGTTCATGTGGAGCCCACCAGCATAATGCATGTCTGCTGATGTCATGAACTCGATGAAATACCCCAGAGGAAGAGAATGGAGACAGAAGGAGGCCCAGGACCAAGTTCTGAGGAGCCCCAACATCCAGAGGTCTGGGGGAGAAGGGGGCAGTTTTGATTATTTACCAAAAAAAACAGCTGGAAAACCACCTGTTCTATTTTTTATATATATATATATATATATTTATTTATTTATTTAAACTTAGATCTAACTCATCCTCCCTAGAGCTAAGTTTTATCACTGCTTTGTGTGTGCATTCCCTTCTCACCTTAATTAGCCCTGCCCGAAGTCTATCTGTATGTTTGCCATTTTCCAAAAAACCAGCTTTGGCACGCATCACTTCTATTTGTTTCTTATTTTTTATTTTGTTGTTCAGTTGCTCAGTTGTGTCCGACTCTTTGCAACTTCATGGATTGCAGCATGCCAGGCCTCCCTGTCCCTCATCATCTCCCAGAGCTTGCTCAAACTCACGTCCACTGAGTCGATGATGCCATCCAACCATCTCATCCTCTGTCATCCCCTTCTCCTCCTGCCTTCAATCTTTCCCAGCATCAGGGCCTTTTCCAATGAGTCAGCTCTTCTTATCAGGTGACCAAAGTATTGGTCCTTCAGCTTCAGCATCACCCTTCCAAATAATATTCAGGGTTGATTTCCTTTAGGATCTCCTATAGTCCCAGGGACTCTCAAGAGTCTTCTCCAGCACCATAGTTCAAAAGCATCAATTCTTCAGCACTCAGCCTTTTTTTATGTCCAGCTCCCACATCCATACACGACTACTGGAAAAACCATAGTTTTGACTATACAGACCTTTGTAGGCAAAGTAACATCTCTGCTTTTTAAAAAGCAGGGTGATTTTAAATAAGCCTTGATGTACTGCTTTCCCAATTTTGAACCAGTCCGTTTTTCCATGTCTAGTTCTATCTAACTGTTGCTTCTTGATCTGCATACAGGTTTCGCAGGAGGCAGGTAGCAGGTAAGGAGGTCTGGTATTTCCGTCTCTTTAAGAATTTTCCACAGTTTGTTGTGATCTACACAGTCAAAGACTTTAATATAGTCAATGAAGCAGATATTTTCCGGAATTCTCTAGCTTTTCCTATGATCCAATGGATGTTGGCAATTTGATCTCTGGTTCCTCTGCCTTTTCTAAATCCAGCTTGTACATCTGGAAGCTCTCAGTTCATATACCATTAAAGACTAGGTTGAAGGATCTTAAGCATTACTTTGCTAGCATATTTTTTGTATCTCTACCAATGTTTTCCCCTGCTTTAACTGCGCTCATTTTTCATCCTGTTTTTCTCATTTCTGAAGATAAGCTCTTCATTTTTATTTGACTCTTCTTGAGAACTGAGCGTTCAATAAGTGTGACTAGTCCTGTTATCATCATTTTCTAAATTGTCGGCAATTGTAAAGTTTGGAGCTCTTTTCTGAGTTATTTATAATGGTATTCTCTTGCTTCTAAGTGGTTTGGGGGTTTTATTCATTCTTTTGTTATTGGTTCCTAAAGTTTACAGCAGGACAGTAAACACAATTTCTCCTTTTTGGAACTTACTGCATTTCACTGAGTGAACATTCTCACGTGCCTTCAACACACCCATCCTGATATGGAAATATTGACAACCTTTGGTGAAATGAGAAAACTAAGAACAACGCTGGATGTTTTCTCATACTTTAATTTATAATGATATATGGATTACAATTATGTAAGGATTCACTTTATTTGTAAACCACATTCTAACACAGAGAGGCAGAATTAAGTGTCACGGGTTAAGTTCGAATCAGACTATTTGGGTTTTGAAAAGCATCCTGGCTAACTGTGTGACCCTGAAAAACTAACACTGCATCTTTGTCCCTGGATTTCTTTACTTGTTAAACAGGGATAACACTGGTACCTACCTTAATTTATAATATATACAACCAGTGTTATGTAAAGCATGATATGTAGGCTCAATACATAGTGTTTTTCATTGAATAATTACAGAAATTTTCACAAAACAAAAACAATTAGAAATCCTCTTGTGTTACTTAATTTTTAAAGAAATCTGACTGATTGCAAAAATTCTGGAGTCTTAGAATCATTTCTTATGAGGTGGTCAACTCTTACGTATGCTCTATAGAAATATGCTCTACAGAAATATGCTCTACAGAGATATGCAGAGACTGTGGGTTCTATCTGTGGTACACAGAAAGCAGTGGCTCTAATAATCAACCTTATAAAGTTCTGAATGTCTTTACTGACATTACTGAAAAAAGGGATAAGTGACATATTTAATTCACTTCAAGTACTGTGCGAAAGGACTGGCACCGACCAGCAGGACTCTGGCAGAAATGACAGCTTTGTGACAGGTGTGCAGAGCTGTCTGACCTGAGAGCCACATGACCCTTGATGCCAACACTGCAGGCCACAGCTCTGTCTCCTGCCAGTCTGGAAATATTTTTGAGTCTCATTTAAAGGATTCAGCTTCTTAGTATTTCAATTTCCACGTATGAGACTTGGCATGACCCCAGAAGTCAAGAGTTAATGGCGCCCCCATCTTACTCCTTTCTCTAAGTTTAAAACCTTACAACCCTCCCAATCTTTAGAATACCTTGACTGCATGGCACTTTAATAATTCCCTGGCATGAAACAAATAAAGTTTAAACTATCAGATTAATCTTACATATCTCCTAAAGTCTGTATAAATGTTCAAAACATTCAAAGAAGCTGTCCCTCGGTGTTGGGAAGAAAGGAGATTTTTTTACTGTCCACTCCTGAGTGGCCTTGGAACACTTACAGCATGGCGATGCCCCAGTGCTTCCCTGCTCTCTCTCCTGCTGCCTGGAAACCAGAGAGGCCAATGAGGGCCACCGTGGGTGTGATGGTCAGGGGCCCGATGTATTTCAGCAGAGCCCCAGGCAGGCCCAGGAGGCCGATGACCACTTCTATCAATGAGGACATGATGATGGCTCCCTGGATCTGGAGCAAGAGAGGACACAGACATAAGAGCAAGCTGCTTATAAATCACACACTCTTAAATGTCACCTGCAACCACAACTGATAATTCTGTAAGGCATCAAGCTATTATAAAATAGGCATGACATAGCTGAGAAATTCCTGGGAAACCCTAAAGATACCAGTGGGTGTGATTGGGACCTAGCAAACCTAAGTATCACCAGACTGATGTAAGAGTATTACCGAAATGGGCACTGGACACAAAATCAGCTTTCCTATTGCACTGATTGAGACAGACATAATTTATCATTCTCATTTAAGACACAACATTCAAAACAAGCCTCAAAGGTACAATGCAGTACAAAGATTCTTGACTTTAAGAAGTAGCTCCTGCAGGACATTTAAAAGGTAGTGTTACTGACAAAAATTCTAAAGGAATATTTCTATTGTACAGAATGGTCATATCTGTTAATTCTAAACTAATGGTGAATGGTTTTACAGGTTTTGGAAGATCTGGATAAAATGTCAGTCATTCTTTGTATCTAAGGACTCCCATACCCTCCCTATTCTATCCAAGTGCACCGAAGCAGACAAATGGCTTTAATTCCTTCAACCAACACAGACAAACACTGAGGCAAGAATAAATCGTTTTGCAACCTATCAACTCTGTGGCTCCCTCCAAAGGGAGCCATGTCCCTCGGCTGGTTATGCTGGAGGGTGTAAGCAGACAGGTCTGTGGCAGCACAGGAGAGGAGGAAGAGAAAGAAGGACAGAAAAGAGGGCAAGAAACAATACTGTCTGGTGGCACAAAGCACTTCTACAAGCTTTATTTTATAGCGATGTCATCTAAATTGAATTTCACAACACAAATGAACATATCAGTAGCTGGAAAAAAAAAAGAGCTCAGTGTAAGCAACTTCAGTATACTGGGCATGACCAACACTGAAGATGAGAACAAACACAAAGAAGCCGTAGTAGACAATGCTCATCATTTACCTCGCGTATTCGGGGATACCAGATGTGTTCTGTGTGTAACAGCGCTGTCGTTCCGTTGGCAACCGAAACATCTTGAAAACAAAAACAAAGACAAAATTTTTCTTGGAGTGACACTGATGTTTGATGGACATATTCATTTTACTCTTTTTAAGAAGAATTTTCTCCCTGTTCTAAGTATATCTGTATAAATACCCAACCCTAAAATTCAAGTTACAACAGTACAGCATATCATACTGAAAGGTGGATTCCCTATCGCTAATATAACCAAATTTATTCACCAACAAGAGCTCCCAGCTTCTCAGAAGCTGACTGAACTGCTGATACACACTGCTAGTCCCAGTCTCATACGAAGACCAACCTTTGCAAGCAGCTTATTGAAATGACCAATAGCAAGGTTGCCTGACTAAGGTTTTAAAAACCTAGATAAAACTGAGGCCCTTTTTCTGTTCCTAAATCAAATCAGTGGTCACAAAGTAACTCCTAGGAGCAAGGAAGGAAATAAAGACTAGAAAATTCTGCTCCTAGAGCCTAAAAATTTAACAGTATTTTGAGAGTACAACAGGTCTGTCTGCTTTCCTCAAATCCCCTATCTGACCTCTTCCTGGCCTTACCGGGTTATTTAAGGATCTTTGCAATCACTATGAGGAGGATAGGAGGTGGAATGAAAGTCATTTGCAGAAAACCAAAGCAGCCAGATCCTTAAAAAGCAAAGATGTTTCAGAGAAAGGATGCTGATGCAGCAAAGAGAGTGACTACTGGTGGTTCATAAAATCCACTGAAAGAAAGAGGCAGAAAAACAGCACAAATATTTTTCTATTCTGTTTCCATATTTATCAATTTCATTAGCACAGAGAAATGAGGTCCTTTACTGGTCCTTACTTGCTCTGGGGGTAGGGATGAATGAGTGGATACAGAGAGAGACAGAAACACGATCCACAGATTGGAGTATTCTAAGCTATTTTGTTGGTTGTGTGTTCTGTGCCTGATTCCAGAAAGGATTTACCACTGCTGGGGGCAGCACATCCAGGCCTCCCTTCTATCATCTGCATTAAAGGACCCCAATGACATATGTGGAAATAACTGCAATTACCTGTGGTGTTACATTTCCATTTATCTAAAGACAGGATGGCTCGAGCAGGGGCCAGAAATGCAAAAGCACTGGCCTGAAACAGGGGTAACCTAAAAGAAACGAGACCAAAACCATGATCACGGCATCAGGAACTACCGAGGTAGTTCACTATTTGACAGCTTAACAGTCTTTTCCATAGACAAACAGCACATGAGTAAATGCAGGCACACCTGGAAAAAAAGCCCCAGTCTGCAAAGATATCCTCGGCCATGCAGCCAGGGACGCTGGCTTCTCCATTCTCCCCTCCTAATGCTCTCTCCCCAGAGAGCCCCAGGGTAGGTTCTGGGGGAGCTCTGTAGTCAGTGCCAGCACCCCAACACCAGCCCCTGACATTGCCACCTTTCCCCTTGGTGGGGGGAATGCAGGCATTGGGGTGTCTCTGTCCTGCTGAGCTTGTGAGCTCCTTATTAAACATCAATGTACCTCTTCTATTTTACCATCCTCCTCCCTTTCAAATTCTTATTGGTTATCATGGGAGAAAAACCTATCTCCCCCTGTCATTCCATTTTGTAAGTCAAAAACTGCCATGAATCACTGGGGATAAGCATTAAGATTACGTTAGTTATCTATTGAGAAAAAGGAAAACTGCAAGTTACAAATCAACAGTAGATAAAACATTCTGCTTAATCATAAAAAATACTCAAAAAAGCGCTTGTACCCTTATTTCTAAAGGACCCAGAAAACTTGCAGATTCTGTTAAATTTCCTGCCTACACTGTCAAACTAAATGCAGAGATCCTCAGATACCATCATTCAATTACATTCTAGATAATTCATATTGATTTTATGAGCACGGGTGCTACTCAAATTCAAAAGATTTTATTATTTATTATTAGAGTATAATAGAGTGTTTTCCACTGGAGTTGTATTAAGGTGGCTCTAATGGGCTAACAAAGGAACTCAATCACTATCTTTAACATTATTTTGAGGGTAAAATATGAAACTAGCCCTTTGGTTTGCAGGGTTTGGAACTTTCAGATATCCAGATCATTCTTAAAATACTCCTAAGCAGCCTTGAATCAGTGTCCTGGCCAGTAGGATAGGAACCCAGCCAGGCTCTCCTCTGAGCTGACAGTACGTCCTGCCCTGAGCGACACAGTAACTGGATTGAGAAACAGTGGCTCTGGCTGAAGGACATAGGCCACTTTACAAATACAGAGCTGATGCACGCTATTCTGAGGTAGATGAGGCTCTTCCCCCATACAGTCATCTAAACTTCAGATCCCTGGGCTCTCCAAGCAGACAGGACTGTCTGTTCTTTTATTCTGTACTGATGACTGGAAAGGAAACAAATTAAACTGTGCTTTTCTTTACACAAGGAGTTGGAAAACCACCTGGTTTTATGAGTAAAGTTTCACTGGGACACAGCCACCACCCTCACTCATTCATGAGCTGTCTGCGCCTACTTTTATGCTTCAATGGTAGAGCTGAATAGTTACAACAGGGAACACACAGCCTAAAATATTCACTGGTTAACACACTACAGAAAAAATAAAATTGCTAACCTTGACTACAGGGAAAGTATATCTTAAATATGTGAAGATAACCCAAAAATGTAGAATTTTTTTTTTAGTAGACATTTTAAAAGTTAATAAATAGTGTTAACTAGATGTCATTAATGGAGAAGGCAATGGCACCTCACTCCAGTACTCTTGCCTGGAAAATCCCATGGATAGAGGAGCCTGGTGGGCTGCAGCCCATGGGGTCGCTAAGAGTCAGACACAACTGAGTGATTCACTTTCACTTTTCACTTTCATGCATTGGAAAAGGAAATGGCAACCCACTCCGGTGTTCTTGCCTGGAGAATCCCAAGGACGGGGGAGCCTGGTGGGCTGCCGTCTATGGGGTCGCACAGAGTTGGACACGACTGAAGTGACTTAGCAGCAGTAGCAGATGTCATTAAGAAAATAGGAGCACATTTTGTAGCACCAGGAGAGAAAAAGAACCTTAACAAGCCCCACACAAGTTCTTACTTTGTTCAAAACTCTGCTGGAGGTGCCTCATTTCCTCTTGGGCATCCAGGTGACCTGAATCCATTTCCCAGTCTAGTCTCTCACCCATCATGTCACACACCTGCACTCCAGGCAAGCAGTCTATGTTCTTGCCTCTGAGCCTTTGCTTATCTCTTCAGTTATCAATTCATTTCTAAAGCTCCATTTCTATTCAACATTTAAAGGACACAGAAAATACCATCTCCTCCAGGAACTATTCTTGGCTCTCCTAAGGATCTATAATGCATTCCCCGACTGAGGACATTCTGGCCATGATTTCTACAAGTTACTCCCCAAGTTGCCAGGGAACTGCTTCATGATTCCCTGGGGTGGCGTGGGGGGGGGGGGGGGGGGGGGCGCTGGTTAAAAATGAACATTTCTTCATCTCACTCAGTCCAAGTTAATCAGAGTCTCAGGTGGAGTCTCTGAATGTGCATTTTGAATAATTACTTCTGGGTGAGGCTGACACACTAGGCATCGACCCCTATGCCAGATGAAGTGATTTATCATTTTGGTCTCTTGATGAACATTTCCTGCGTGTCTGCTTGACACGGGCACACTTATGAACAGATGAGACAATGGGAAAAACCACCCCTGGGCCCTTGAGGGGTTTCTGTTGTGTGAAACAGATTATCTATCATGGCTATACATGAAGGGTAGTGAGGGAGACGGTACAAGATGCCATGGGAGTCTGTTATCACTTAAAGGACAATAAGTACTTTGGCCCATAAGCAAGAAGTTAGTAATCCAGGCAGAGGAGAGCAGATGCAAATGAGAGCCACAAAACAGACCCAGAAATCCTCAAAGAATTGCAGATACTTTACTGTGGGTGGGAATTGGTGTGGTGAAGGTCAGAGGGGACAAAAGAGCAAATGCCTTGCAATTTTCTTGTAAACAAGAGAAAAACTAGTGAAGAACCTTGCTCTGAAAGGATCACTTCTGGCGGGAAAATGCAAAAGTTGACCTTAACTCCAAAACTATTCTCAAGGCATTCCAAGAGGCTGTGACAGAGCTCTGGTTAGTGGTCCTCGTTTCACTGACTCCACCCATCCTGTGGTGGCAGTTCAGATGACCAGCCTGCCCATGTCAGGTTTCGGCCTCTACAGCTCCCTTCACAGCACTGAAGCATCTGTATTGAAGAGCTCCCTGCTGCTAACCTGCTCATCTCCCCAAGGGGTGGTATCGCCCTGACAGTAGGAACTGAGCCTGTTTACCCATCACTGGACCCCCAGCACTAACTTTCGCTTAGTAATTAATGAAGGTGCTATTGACAAATATCTTTCGAGAGGAATTTTATTAGACTAGAAATAAGAGGTTATGTCTTTCTGCCATGTTGATTTTAACTGCAAATTTGGGGGAGAACTTTTTTAAGATTAAAGGCACTGGGTAGAGACTGTGGAGAAGGCAGTGGCAACCCACTCCAGTACTCTTGCCTGGAAAATCCCATGGACAGAGGAGCCTGGTAGGCTGCAGTCCATGGCGTCGCTTCGAGTCAGACACGACTGAGCAACTTCACTTTCACGCATTGGAGAAGGAAATGGCAACCCACTCCAGTGTTCTTGCCTGGAGAATCCCAGGGATGGGAAGCCTGGTGGGCTGCCGTCTATGGGGTCGCACAGAGTTGGACACGACTGAAGCGACTTAGCAGCAGCAGCAGCAGAGAGAGTAAAGAGTTCAATGTGCATGGATTTTCAAGATAAAATCAGGTAACTCCCCCATGCCCCAGAGGCTGGCCGTCCTCTATGGTGCCATCAAAGAAAAGGTATCAAAAAGTTTAAAAGGAAACAGTCCCACTAGCAGCACCAAGAAGGGATGAAATGCATCTGCCCAGAACTAAACCATTTAATGAAAATGAATAAAGCAAACACATAATTCAACAGCACAGAGAATACACTCTGTGCCTGGCTTCCTCCATCTACCAAGAAAGTAATCAAGTTGGTAACAAAAACTTTCATCACCAAGTAAACATTTACTTGAATCTAAGCTGCAGCACAATTGCAAGTTTGGCCTTAAGAAAAGCAAAATACAATGTGTCAAAGAATATTCTTTTCTTAATTGGAAATATTTCCGTACTGTTTACTACACCTACATGTATGTATGTATCTGCTGGACTGCTGAAAAGGAGCTTGTGGGCATGGAGTCCTCTACCCAAACACTTTAGCAGGCATCTCTTAAGAATAAATAAATCCTTCCACATCATTGCCCCCTGCCCCATAATCACACCCAAGAAAGGTGACATGAATTTTAATAACAAGGCCTAATAGTTAGGCCATACTTAAATTCCCCAAATTCTTTTAAGATTTTTTTTTTTAATGTGGACCATTTTTTAAGTCTTTACTGAATTTGTTACAATATTGCTTCTGTTTTACATTTTTCGCATTTTTTTGGCCAAAGGCATGTGGGACCTTAGCTCCCCAGTCAGGGATCAAACTTGCACCCCTTGCATTAGAAGGTGAAATCTGTCACTAGACAGAAGTCCCTAATTGTTTA
>NW_011494635.1:8815233-8817799 GCF_000754665.1 Bison bison bison
CACAGTTTCTACACTGCAGCTGGTTATCGTGCATCATACTTAAGAGTCAGGCTAAACATTTTTGGCAAAGACTACTCAGGTGTCACTGCCTTCTGTGGTAGCTCAGCTGGTAAAGAATCACCTGCGATGCAGGAGACCCCAGTTCCATTCCTGGGTGGTGAAGATCACCTGGAGAAGGGATAGGCTCCCAGTTCAATTCCTGGGTGGGGAAGATCCACTAGAGAAATGGATAGGCTACCCACTCCAGTATTCTTGAACTTCCTTGGTAGCTCAGCTGGTAAAGAATCCACCTGCAATGCAGGAGATCTGAGTTCGATCCCTGGGTTGGGAAGATCCCCTGGAGAAGGGAACGGCTACCCATTCCAGTATTCCAGCCTGGAGAATTCCATGGACTGTACAGTCCATGGGGTCACAAAGAGTCGGATATGACTGAGCGACTTTCACTTCCAAATACTTTTGGCAAAGACTGCTCAGGTGTCGTACCTTTCTTATAGCATCACATCAGGAGGCCTGTCAGGCTGTCCCATGAGGTAAGAAAACTTGGTCAGGGTAGTGACTACTGGAACTCTCCATTTTAAAAGTACCTCTTCCTTTTGTAATGAATAAATTATCTATAAGGTGATTCTTAAATTGTACAAATATTATATTCTCACTAGCTTATTAACATTCTTACAGTGTGGCTTAAAAACTATAATTTTTAATTTTATCATTCCATTGATATTAATTAGTGTCCTTTTGGTTTGTTTGATTGTTTTTAAATGCTTTTATTTATTTGGCTGTGCCAGGTCTTAGGTGCAGCATGTGGGATCTAGTTCCCTGACCAGGGATCGAACCCAGACCCCCTGCATTGGGAGCTCGGAGTCTTAGCCACTGGACCACCAAGGAAGTCCCTTTGTGTCCTTTTGTAAAGAGCTTTTCTTTTTGTCCAAAAAGAAAGTATCATCATAAACACATGGACTAATTTTTCATTCAGTTTAATAACACACTTCCATGACTATTCCTTTTAATATAAACTGTCCCAAATTTGCCCAAAGCACCACAGTTCCAGAATTATACCAATGTCACTACTAATAAGACTACTAAGTTTAAGGTTGAAGCTGAAACTCCAATACTCTGGCCACCTGATGCAAAGAGCTGACTCATTTGAAAAGACCCTGATGCTGGGAAAGATTGAGGGCAGGAGCAGAAGGGGACAACAGAGCATGAGATGGTTGGATGGCATCACCGACTCAATGGACATGGGTTTGGGTAGACTCCAGGAGCTGGTGATGGACAGGGAGGCCTGGCGTGCTGAGGTTCATGGGGTCGCAAAGTTGGAAAGGACTGAGCGACTGAACCAAACTGAAAGTTTAAGGTTTCTCTTTTTTTTTCCTTTAGAATATATTTCATTCAGAGTGTGCATAGTACTATGTTCTAAAGTCTATGAATTAATTCTTTTCCCATGTGGCCAGCAATTTGTCATAGGTTCACTTGTTTCTGTTTGTATTCAATTTTAGGATTTGTGTTTCTTCATCCTTTTAGAGTTTGTGTTTTGAACATGTTGAATATTTTATAGTTTTAAAATAAAACCATAAAACATATGGTCACTCCCATTCCTATCACCTCCACCCTCCAAATCTCACTTATCATTAACCATTTTTATTAATTTCTAACTTATCCTTATTTCTTCAAACATACACACTGTTTTACAACTTGCTTTTTCCAATATATCCTTAGAACGTACTCTATACCAGTTCAAGAAGCTCTTCCTTATTCTTTCTCAGAGCTGCATTCACTGTGATGTATGATAGTCTCCTACATATGGGCATTTAAGTTGTGTTAACTATTTTGTCATTACAAATTACACAGCAATAAAAAAACTTTCTGCATTTATTTTGCATTTGTGGGAGCATATCTGCAGGGTAAATTTCTAGAAGTAGGACTGTTAGATCAAATGGTAAATGCATATGTGCTCTCAATACTGTAACACCCCTCCTCATAGGGACTGAACTATTTTCACTCCTGACAGCAACATGTAACAATGCCTGTTCTCCTACAGGCTTGTTAAAATTATTTTTGTTAATCTGACAAGACAAATTGTGTCTTAGGGTAGATTTAGTTTCTGAAAAACTGAAAGTGTCAGTCACTCAGTCATGTCCAACTCTTTGAAACCCCATAGACTATAGCCCGCCAGACTCCTCTGTTCATGGAATTCTCCAGGGAAGAATATTGGAGTGGGTAGCCATTCCCTTCTCCAAGGAATCTTCCCAACCCAGGGATTGAACTCAGGTCTCCTGCATTGCAGGCTGATTCTTTACTGTCTGAGCCACACACTCCTGACAGCAATGTGTAACAATGCCCATTCTCTCAGTTTTGCCATCAGAGTGGCTTGTCCAAATTATTTTTTGTCAATTGACAAAGGAGACAAATGGTGTCTCAGAGTAGATTTAGTTCGTACTTCTCTTATTATAAAGTCAATTTGATCCTTTCCTATGATGAAGGGCCATCATACATATAGCTTTTTTGAGAATTGTCTATTTGTGTCTTTTGCTTTTTCTATATATACATATATTTTTTAACTTTGATT
>NW_011494635.1:8817899-8821325 GCF_000754665.1 Bison bison bison
AACTTTGATTGTAAGAGTTCTTTCTATATTAGACACATTGTTGTTTAGTTGCTAAATTGTGTCCAACTCTTTTGTGACCCCATGGACTGTAGCCTGCCAGGCTCCTCTGTCCATGGGATTTACCAGGCAAGAATACTGGATTGGGTTGCCATTTCTCTCCATGGGGAATCTTCTTGACCCAGGGATCGAACCTGAGTCTCCTGCATTGGCAGGCAGATTCTTTGCCACTGAGCCATCTGGGAAGCCCCAGTTAGAGATATTAGAACTTACCTGTATTACAAATATTTTCTCCAGTTTGCCATTTTTTATATTTTTTACAATGCAAAGCTTAAAATTTTAAAACACTTAATGGCATTATATTTTAATCCTTTTATTGATTCTAGAGTTTGAGTCCTATTTTAAAACTCTTTCCCTACTCAAGTTATAAAGGAATTCACCCTGGTTTTATTCTAACAGTTATATGGTTTCACATTTCTTGCATTTGGATTTCGAATCCATTTTGAGTTGATTCAAAGAAAACTCTTAACTTAAGGCAAGTCTAATGTTTATCTTCATGTCCATGATATTCTGGTCTTATATGCAAATATCAAAATTATATGAATTAGCTCAGTTAACACTTTCAGTTAGACACACTCCTGGGGGAAAGTAGAAAGCAGCCAACTGGCTACTCTCCCAGCAGGAGGCTTTGTCCAGACAGAGCACAGGAATTTAGGGGGCCTGGCTGGGTCCAATTTTGATAACCTCTTTTTCAAGCATGATAGTATTAACTATTTCAAGTCAAAAGTTTATTACATTACTTAAATATCTAGTCAGTCACAGAGAAGCATAAGGGAATTCTTTGATGTGGACGATGCTCTATCTATTGGTTGTGGTGGTGATTAAGTGACTGTACACATGAGTAAAAATTCATCTAACTATGCACAGGAAAAAAGGAAAATTTTACTCTGTGTCAATTACCCTTCAATCAATAGACTTAAAAAAATTTTGTCTATAAAGTGTCTTTCTTGGAGGAGAAATGGGGGGATGATTCCTTAAAGTACTAGAGTTATGTCAAATAGTTACAAAAACACAAAACTAAAAAAGAAAAAGAAAAGAGCTTCACTCTGGGTATTGACAAGAAGCTCTATCTGTGGCTCGTGTGTAGTGCTGCTCTATCCCGGTGCAGCTTTTGTCAGGCAGTCCACCTGCCTGAAAAGGAAGGATAAAAGGGAGAGTCAGTGGGCCACGAGGAAGACGTGCATTTTAGAACACGTGGAAACATAAGGGGCAAGTGAGATGTCACAGCCAAAGAAAAAAGACTGTGGGGAACTAAATTCATTAACCCCACATATAAGAGGACTTAGTCTCCTAGTCATCTGAAGCATCAGAAATATTAGCAAACAGAGAAATAACATGTTAACTGAAGGGGGAGACCACTCAGAAAAGCTCGAGTTGAAGGAGTTCACCAGTGGTCGTGTGGCCAAGGAGTGCACTCAACCCCTGCTGTGTCATCAAGCACTAGCAGCTCCATTTGGTGTCCCAGAGCAGGTGCACCCTCATCTGCCTCACCTACACACCCTTCCGAGGGGCCACTAAACTAATAAGCACCAACAGGCAAGTGTGGACAGGTGCCAGATATTATCTTATTTGATGCTTACTAACAACTTTATTACTATTACCATTCTGGAGAGGAGAGAAGGGGTTTTGAGACCAGTCAACTAGCCAAAGCCACACAGCTGAGGACTTCCCTGGTGATCCAGTGGTTAAGAATCCACCTTCCAGTGCAGAGGATGTGGGTTTGAATCCTGGTTGGGTAACTAAGATCCCACATGCCAAAGAGCAACTAAGCCCGCTTGCTGTAACTACAGAAGCCCACCTGCCACAACAAAATATCCTGTATTCCTAAATGAAGAGCCCTCATGCCGCAACAAAGCTCCAACGCAGTCAAACAAATAAATGTTTTTAAAAAAGTAAATGGGAGAATGGGAGTGATGTCACCTCTGAAGCCAAAGCCCCACTATACAGCTGGTGAGGGGAGCCAGGCAAAGCTCCCCTCTTTCTCCAAGGTAGTGACCTCTAGTTTTTCACTGATGCCCATGTTTTTAATATACTACCTAAAATTTTTTGAGTTAAATAGTATATATATATATATATATTTTTTTTTTTTTACATGGAGGCAGGAAAAACCTACAACTTGCTACTAAGAACCTACTTAACATGATACACTCACTATCATCTATACAGTAATGGTGGCAAAAAGGTTCATTCTGAACCAACCATGCCTTTGGACCCAGCTCCCAGTTTAGAATTGTGGAACAAATCAAATACCACCCCCAAGAACACAAGTAGACACATTCAGACCATGGAACGTTCAACAAGACAACTGCCCTGGACTCTTTAAAAAGAGGATCATGTATTTCAATTTTTAAATTCTACCTATAAGTGGAAACATGATATTCGTCTTCCTCTATCTGACTTATTTACTTAGTATAACATGCTCTAGGTTCATGCATGTTGTCACAAATAGCAAGGTTTCATTCTTTTTTATAGATGAGTACTATTCCATTGTGTGTATATATATGTGTGTCTGTGTGTATATACATATATAAATATATATATAAACCACATCTTCTTTATCCATTCATCTATCAATGAACACATAAAAATCAAAATAAATGAACAAACATAACAAAACAGAAATAGATTCACAGATACAGAAAAAAACTGGTGATCATTAGAGGCAGAGGGTGGAAGGGATGAGTAAAACATGTGAGGGAGTTAAAGAAGTACAAACTTCCAGTTTTAAAACAAATGTCACTAGGATAAAATATACAGCAGGAGTCAATAAATAAAATAATCACAATTTTATAGTCAATAAAAATTGTAATAATTTTGTATGGTGACAAATGGTAACTAGACTTATTGTGGCAATCATTTTTTAATGTATAGAAATATCAACTCGGAACTAACACAGTGTTATAGGTTAAATAGACTTGAATTTAAAACAAAAAGGTTGACATATTCCACTATGATAGTGTATTTCTCTATTTCTTTTTATAGTTCTATTAGTTCTTGATTTCTACATCTTGAGCATTGTTGTTATGTTTATGTATGGTTAGAATTATTATTTATCTTCCTGCCAAATAAAACCTTTAATCATTACGTAAAAAAAACTGGATCATGTGGAAGAAAAATGTATCAGACCACAGAAATACAACAAATGCACCACACAAACTTAACTGGATCCTGGTTCAGAGAGGTGGCCAGAATAGCCATAATAGATATTTTAGGGACAGCTAGGGTAATTAGACGGAGAAGGCAATGGCACCCCACTCCAGTACTCTTGCCTGGAAAATCCCATGGATGGAGGAGCCTGGTAGGCTGCAGTCCATGGGGTCGCTAAGAGTCGGACACGACTGAGCGACTTCACTTTCACTTTTCACTTTC
>NW_011494635.1:8821425-8855810 GCF_000754665.1 Bison bison bison
ACTTCACTTTCACTTTTCACTTTCATGCATTGGAGAAGGAAATGGCAACCCACTCCAGTGTTTTTGCCTGGAGAATCCCAGGGACGGGGGAGCCTGGTGGGCTGCCGTCTGTGGGGTCGCAAAGAGTCGGACACGACTGAAGTGACTTAGCAGTAGCAGCAGGATAATTAGATATAGACTGTGTATTAGATGATATGACTCAAATTTCTCAGGTGTGGTAAACAGTTACACAAGAGACCCTCATTTCTAGGAGAGTATTTAGGAGTGAGGTATCACCATGCTGCCTGGAACTCTCAATTAATTCAAAAAGTTGCATATATACCCCAGCACAAATACATATACAGAGAAAGAATGTGAGGGAAATCCCAGTCTCCCATACCCCAATCTAAGCACTGCATCTCTCCACTGTTCTAAATATCATCAAGTGAAGAGTTCAAAGCCTCCAACTTGAGATCTTGAAGTATCCTGGAGCCACCCCCTATAGTTAGTGAGCACACAACATGTACCAGCCCCGGAACCCAAGGAGGTGAAAAACAGGGGAGCTTCCTCCTCGGGACAGACAACTCTGTTAGAGGTCAGGCTGCTGTGCTAGCTACTGTCTTAGCCAAAACCCTACCTTTTCTCAGCAAAGGAAAATTCTGTGAGTCTCCAGCAGGCCTGTTATAGCCAGGAGAGGCTCTCAAGGAAAGGGCCTCTCAGCCCGCAATTTTTTCTTTTTCTGGAGAGCTGACAGAAAGGACTCTAAGAGGAACCTAGAACAAAAGACTGGATGTGGTCCCCAAACACAGCACCTGCACACCTCAGGGAAGGTCGGAAAAGGTCAGCATGATGTGCAAAGGGCAGGGTCCATCCCAGAGGGCCCTCCTTCATCCCCAGCTATGCACTAACACCTGCAGTCAAGGGCAGGGACTTGGGAAGCTTAGAGCTGCTACCCAGGCTTGGTCTCTGATGGAAAAGACAATAACAGCCAAAGTGACGCATTAACTGAGTCCTCCCCAAAGCTAGGGAGGCCTGGCTGCTGCGGGCTGGTTAACACTTGGGTTGGGGGACTCTGACCCTTGCCCCCACTCATGGGATTTTAAAGCCTTTGCACTAATTCCTAGAAAGACCCCAAGGGGTAAGGTGGATTGAAATCAACCAGAATGAGAACTGCTGAAACCTTACTCAAGAGCACTGAGCAATAAAGACCTTGTTAAAAGCCAAGTGCAGGGGACCAAAGTCAAAGGAAATACGGAAGAAGGAAAAAGTCGGATGGAAGAAAGGGGATGAAAGAAGCAGCTGTAACAGAAACATCCCATCCCCAACAGGCAGAGGCTCTGGGAAGCACTGAAGCCACAGAAGTCACACAACTGGGGCTGAGACACATGATCTCCATTCCAAAATAAGTCATGATCTCTGGAGGAAAGGAAACCACGTTCATGCCAGGGGAGATGTTCAGGGAAGGAAGGAGGGTCTGCAGCATGTGCTGCATCAGACACATTTTCTGTGGCCTTAGCCAGCCCAGCTCATGGAAAACAGACCCCCAAAGGAGTATTTTTGACATTGAATCCTAAAGCTGGCACTGCAAGCTCATGGTTCAGG
The DNA here is from genome assembly GCF_000754665.1 of Bison bison bison. Lineage (NCBI taxonomy): Eukaryota > Metazoa > Chordata > Mammalia > Artiodactyla > Bovidae > Bison > Bison bison. The sequence continues at coordinate 8,823,007 of NW_011494635.1, forward strand.
TTTGCAAAGGCACACCTCTGTTTCACTCTCACTTTTTCCATATCACTTTTGGTTATTTTTATGCAATGAAACAGCTTTCCAGAAACAGCACACCACTCTTCAGCACACCCATGTGAAATGTGGCCAGAGCCCAGAGAATGGAAATGGTTACACTTCCTTCCCCTGCTCTAGACCTGCAATTATGGTTTTAGCTTCTTCACAATAAAGGCCCCATCCCTCAGAGGCATGGGCCATCTACCCATGACATTCAGTGCAGGGGAGTTCTGGGTACTACTCGGGAGTCAGGCAAACACACCAAGAAATAGACAGAACTCAGACACACATGGCAAACCACTCAGTTAGAAAAGTCTGAAAATCTGCCCTAGAAATCATGACAGCTGAACATGAAAGTCTTTTTCTTCTGCAGCTCTCCAGCTAACTCCACCTAACTTTTTCTTTTGCAGCTCTCCAGTGTGAACTGCAAACACCAACAAACACGCAGAGGCCACCTGCAATCCTTACGGCTGTGATACTGGGAATAAATTCCACTCTTGGCCATGTCAGCCTTTCTTTTGCACTGTCCCACCCTTGTATTTCCACAGCCCCAACTGCTTTATCCGTTTGTTTGATTCTCTTGTGATCAGAAAGTAAATGCACAGTCTGTAAACATGACAATTCAAAATCGACGATGAGGGTCTATGTCAGTAAGCAGCAGAATTAGAAGGTTTTTCGTATTATTTATACTCTTGTAACTTTTCAAATGTATTTTAGGAAGAAGCATATAATATAATAATCTACAAACACACAATGATGGCAAGTGTCATCCACGGGACACCTTAGGAAGAGCCTCCTATCATTTTCACAAAAGCAAACTGGGAGCTGGAGAGGTCTTCTGTCCAGAGTTGTAACACTGCATAGGTCTCTCTAACTCCTCATACACACTCATTTCACTCCCCCATGTGCGAACGGCAAAGAAACCATTTGCCATGTGGCATGAGCTAACGCTTTATTGGGAACTATAGAATCTGACTGCGCATGGGATTATAGTTTTATCATTACAATGGTCAATAACTTGATTTTAACCAACACTGGCAATGCTGCTGCTCTGACTCTGCTGAATAGACATCCCTGGAATAGACTTAGGGGTGCTCAACCCTGACCCGTTCTGAGTAAGTACTGGGTGTCTGAGTACCAGGGGTGGGTCCCCACTCTCCTGAGGTCTGAGTGTCAACCTTGGTCTGCTGGAAATACTAGGTGGGTGTGGTATTTAGCCATTCTTGAGATCTCTGCTCTTCTTTTACAAAAGCCACAGGAGACCTGGGGGCAAGAATCTGAGAGGTGATTCAGCTGGAAGGGGTAGCCCTGCCTCTTCAGGCACAGTGAAACAAAGGGAAGTTGGGAAAAGAGGAGTTAGAGTTTTAACAGAAAAGGGTGAAGGACAGGGAGATGCAAGGGATGGGGGAGATGGGATACTGCAAACAAACAGGGGACATGGGGCACAGCAAACAAACAGCCTCAGAGGTGGTGACCAGTCAAGCAGGGAGGGAAATGCCTCTCATACACCTCATCATCTGGGCTCGCCTTCACACAGCAGGCCCTCAAATGTATGCTGGACAAAACTTAAAAGAATGTATCAACAACAGCTTGTGGCTTTGAGGAGTTGGAAACCAAGCCACTGAGTGCCTTCTCACTTTTTCCCTACTAGACGGAAGCTTCGAGGCAAGGATCCCAGGCAAGAAAAAGGTGCTGTGTGTTAGCACAAAGAGGGAAGTAGGGTCAGGAGTAGCCTTCCTGATATGAGACCAGGGCAGAGCTGTACCTGGTACCTGCCATACCACGGTAAACACGTCTTTCATTTCCTCTTCAAGTCAACCAACAATTCTCAACTAGAGGCACTGCCTAAATTTATAGATGATTTGTGCTACAAGTTCTCTGATGAGCTAGCTGTTTAGAAAACAAGTATTTCCCCAGAGAACCAGTTCCCCATGTACAAGGTAAGGCCCTTGAGTCAGCCAATAAAAACTTTCTAAACCACCCTGGCTTTGAAACACAAAATCTTGAATGCTGTAACAAAAGAATGAAAGATGCTATCAGCCAAGTTTAACTACCTGAGCACTAAGAAACTTAATCAAGCCCTCTCTGGAGTGTCCAAATACATCTCCTTCCCCTAACAGGTGAGTAACACGCTGCCTTTCCCTCAGGGGTCCCCTAAGACGACCCTCCTTTCTGAGGTAAGGGATCTGCTCAGCATGGTGGCTTCAGGCAGTCCTGCAGGGGCTGGGGATTGGAGAACCCGAGGAGCTGGCCAGCCCTTTCAGCCTTCCTTGCGTCATCAGACCTGCTATGGAGCTGTCATATTCCTTATGAGGACACTGCTTAAGCTGCCACCCAAAATGCCCTAACACTGTCCTTCCCATATTCTCCTGTCCCCTGTAAGTGAAGGTTGTTCTGAGGATTCTGACTCACTGAATACAGTCCATGATTACCAGGCTGCCTTCTTTGCCCTCTGAGTTTGCTCCCGCTTCCCTAGCAGGGAGAGACAGAACTTATACGTTTACTCTGCTGTCCTTGCCCTGAGAATAGTCCTGTCACCACAGGCTCCCCACCTTGAGCAACATCCTAGGGTAAAGGAAAAGGCTGAATGTGAAGAGGGTGGAAAAGGGGGACAGGAGGGGACAAAGCAAGACTGCAGGAGAAGGTAAAAGAAGACAGTTCTTTTCCTTCCTATGCCAGCCCCATATCCATGTAAGCTGGGGCCTGGGGATGCAAAGTGCACTTTGCACTTTGAGGGAACACACATCAGCAAGAAAAGACACAAACAAAAAAGGACAAAGTGGAATAAGAGTCACATTAGAAGAACATACACAAGATGCATGTGTGGGAATTCAGAGAGAACAACGGAGGCGTGGGGAAGTCAAGGGTGCTTCACAGAGAAAAGAGGAACAAGCCAGGACTGGAAGGCCGCAGGGCAGCACAAGCTCAGGTAAGACAGCACAGCGGGCTTGAGGAGGAGCTCATTTCTTGGTGAGTGCACGGGAGGAGACTGCAGGGCTCAGGGACATACCTGGGTGGGACAGAGAACAAAGGAGACGCCTACAGGTGGGCACATCCCAGTGTTTAAACAGGGAGTAGGGCTGTAGCCTCCTAGCACCCAGGAAGATGCAAACATTGAAAAAATGACACCAGGGTGGCACACAGAGCAGGGCAGAGGACAGTAGCCTTGGAGGCAGGGAGACCAACTGGAAACCTAGTCAAACACAGTCCAGGTCTGAACTTCAGGAACTGGGGAAGTGACAGAGTACTAGAGAAAACTTGCCCTGCCAGCTGGTGGGATGGAAGGAGCTGAGTTCCAGCCTGCACAACTGGTCAGGAAGTGGTGCCACCCACCTAGAGAAGAAACACAACAGGACTGGGAGAGGCAAGGCAAAGAGGCCCCTAGGCCACACTTCCCCATACTCCAGTCAGTCCTTCCAAGCAGCCCTGGGTGGATGTGCACAATGCCCCGTGGGCACGTCAGCATTCCCAATTCAGTGCCCCAATCTCACCTGCATCCAAAAGTGGTCTGCAGCAAAGTTGTGATTCCCACGCAGAAGAAAATGGTCCCAATGAGCTGGCTGGTGGCCCACTGGTCATACCCCACACACATGGCATCGGCCAGCAGAAAGGGCACTGCGATGGTGCCGCTAAAACACGTTAGGTAATGCTGTGGGGACAGAGAGACAGAAGGGAGAAGTTCATCTTTTTTTGTATTTTGTCTGATTTTACCCTAACTTTGACCACTCCCCTGTTGCTTTTAAAAAGTAGCACGCATGAATTTGTTTTTTTAGGTACACACTCATCATATGCCAAATTGTTTTTTTCTCCCCCCAGCATTTCTGTTACATTTTCTCGTCTTCTAACTCACCTGTATTATTACTTATTACTTGCATGAATCCAGGCCAGCACAAAGGAAACGCAATACAAACACCAGTAATGTTTTATCTATAGAATTTTTACTGAGAATATTTGCTTTTTAACTGCTTTTCACCACCAATTGCTAAAACCATAGATCTTGCCCCTCGAATCTGTTAACATGAATTCTGTGGCATTGAACCATTCTTGAAACAAACCCTAGTTAGTCATGTTAGATTTTGATTTGCCTATATTTTATGTAGAATTTTACAACTATGTTTTGAGATAATTCATCCTTTTTAAAAAATTCTTTTAGGTCTGGGGATTAAAGCTACAAGCTTCACTGCACAAGGCATTTTCCATCTTTTCCTATGACCTGGCATTATTTAACAGCAGTCAGGGAAGCGCTACACTCACAAGCAGCTGTGGGAATCATTCAGAAAGAGCTGGTCCCATTCCTCCTTTAGGACCCCTCCCCAATTCCCTACAGCCCTGGCAGAACATTCCAGCTCTCACTGCTCACATCCCTTCCTCCCAGAGGCTTGCCTGTTGAGTTCTTACTTCTGTTGTGCAAATTTCCTCTTTTCTTCCTAACAGTTCCCCATCTCTGCTCATTTTTGCCAAAATGCGCTGCTTGCAGCCCCAAAAGATCAACTGTAAAACACTAACAGGTGTTCGGTGAAGGGAAGAGAACATTCCCATCAGGACTTCCCAGAGCTGCTCACAATTGCACTGTCAAGAAGGGAGTGATGCATCAGAGTTTCCCAATCTCATGTGAAAGGGGAGACTACTTCTAGACACATCTATCAACATTTCAAAAAGCAAGTTTCCTGAACCTCATTTGAGACATTCAGTCCTAGGGAAATCATTTGCCTAACCAGTCAGGTCCTTTGGTTATGCCTTCTTTATTAGAATGCCTTTCTGTCCAGCTTACCAACTGTTTTAATACCTAAGATGGGGTAGGGCCTGGAAATTGAACCAAAGTATCAGCTGTCAGCAGATATAGTCCACCTCCAAGAGAATAAACTTGTCTGGGTAATGAGACTGATTTCCTTAGCATGAACTGATCATTCAAACTTGAGAAAGTAAGAATGCAAAGTGAGACCTCAAAACCAAGGCACACACAGACCAGAGCTATGTGTCTGGGCAAAGAGCCTTCCATGTCATCCCCTTTCTCCTAAAGCCCACTTCAATCGTAAGTGGGAAAAGGGAGTGGTGGCTGGGCGGAGGGGGGGAGTGGATACCAAAGATGCAGAAGTCCTGCACCAGCTTGGGTCACCTCTCGCCCCATCCCTCCTACCCGTTCCTTGGCAGCCTCCTTGCTCTGCTCCCACTGGAAATTGCAAGCAGACATTACCAAGGCAAGCCTGTCTTCCTTTAAAAATAAGACTGAAGCCTCCACATTTATGTCCTGACCAACAGAGCACTTCTTTTTTTTGTTTGTTTTAATTGAAGGATAATTGCTTTAAAGAATTCTGTTGTTTTCTGTCAAACCTCAACATGAAACAGCCATAAGTATACATGTATCCCCTCCCTTTTGAACCTCCTTCCCATCTCCTGCACCATCCCACCCTTCTAGATTGATACAGAGCCCCCATTTGAGTTTCCTGAGCCATACAGCAAATTCCCATTGGCTATCTATTTTACATATGGTAATGTGAGTTTCCATGTTACTCTTTCCATACATCTCACCCTCTCCTTCCCTCTCCCCATGTCCATAAGTCTATTCTCTGTCTGTTTCTTCATTACTGCCCTGTAAATAAATTCTTCAGTACCATTCTTTTAGATTCCATATATATGTGTTAGAATATGATGTTTATCTTTCTCTTTCTGACTCGCTTCACTCTGTATAATAGGTTCTAGGTTCATCCACCTCATCAGAACTGACTCAAATGCATTCCTTTTTATGACAACATAGCACTTCTTAATGCCACCCATATTTCACAGCAGTTGACAGTGACTATGGATTGGTTAACTAGGAATGAGAGATGAACACTAATCCTTCTTATCTCTATTCCTCTACATTCTCTTCCCTCTATTCGCCCCCTTTCCATACACCTATGATCTTTTTTCCTTCCTTCCATGTCATTTCTATTGCTTATTCCCTGAATATTTTCCTTTTTTCCTATCATGGTTAACCCACTCCTCCTATTTACCTTTCACTGTTTTGAAATTCATGTTAACAATTACCATTCATCATCCTTAAAAGAGTAATTTAAAGCTGTCAATAAGTAAAAAATAAAAATTGAATTTTAAATAATCTAGACAGACAATTCAAGCATCTGCTGGTGGTTACATTCCAAAGGAATCATCTTACCTGCAACCCCAGAAATATGCACAGGTACCAGGGCGGAACATCTTCTATGGTATAAATCATATCTGATCTCTGGGGGTCTAGACTGCCAGTGCTATCCAAGGTCTCAGCAAGGGAGCTCTGTGAGCAAGGGAGAAAAGAAGTTGTTCAATAAAAGCAAGGTCTAAGGTTAACTCAGCATAGGCTGTTACTGAAAAACAATTTTATAAAGTGGCTGTCACTCTAATGTAAAATTAAGCCTTTATTACCTTTGACACAATGTTAAGCACACTCAGTGGGACGGTCTGTTATCAGGATTTAGGGGCTCAGTATCACTTGCCGTCAACTCATCCCCAAGAGCAACCAGCTTGCTCAGAGCTTCTCCCAAACCTGGGCACCTCCTGCATAGAGAGAGATGCTCCCAAGGTTGACACCACAAAGTAGTACCATGGCATGAGTGATACCATCCTTGGGTGGTAACCTGAATTAAGAAATATTATAAAATGCTAACTACTTTCAATAGCACTAATCTGCCCCTCCTATCCCAACCCATCCCTGCAAGGAAAAAGATTTTTGTACCTAAACATCCTTCTTTTATTTATTTTTGAATTTTATTTTTGGCTGTGCTGGGTCTTTGTTGCTATATGTGGGCTTTCTCTAGTTGCAGCAAGTGGGGGCTACTCTCGAGTTGCGCTGCACAGGCTTCTCATTGCAGTGGCCTCTCTTTTCACAGAGCATGGGGTCCAGAGCATGCAGGTTTCCGTAGCTGCAGTGCAGGGCTCAGCAGTTGTGGCACATGGGTTTAGCTGCTCCACTGCATTTGGGATCTTCCTGGACCAGGGATCAAACCCATGTCCTCTACACTGGCTCGCAGATTCTTAACCACTGGACCACTAAGGAAATCTCAGGAAACATCCTTCTTTTAAAATACTTTTGCTCAGACACAAATGTGAGTGAAGAGAGCAAAGGTATACAGATACTATGATTCAAAGAAACCAATACAATTCTGTAAAACGATTATCCTTCAATTAAAAAATAAATTTTAAAAAAGAAAAAAAATTTAAAGATGCTCAAAAAAAAGACTAAAAATATATTTATAGTTGAGGATAACCCCACCAACCCCCATTACTGAAGATTTTTTTTAATGTTGTGTTGTCTGCTTTATAAACCAGAATCTTTACAGAGACCACAGGTTATACTCCAGACATTTCTGATCAACTTCAGTGTCACTTCTGAACTCATCCAGTATCTGAGCCAAACTGAAAACTTGGGGGATTCCCCTATATACCCTCAATGTTACCCTGTTTCTAAAACCATACTAACAATTTCTTGGAATCCAAGATGTGCCTTTTAAAGTTTTTTAATAATAAAGCGCCTAAGAGGAAACAAAATTACAAGATGTACCACAAAAGAGATAAAGATGACAATATTCTAAACCTTGGTCACATCTAGCCCAATTTGTTCCACTTTCCAATGGATCTGATCCACAGAAAGATTCTGAGAAAGATGCTGACTCCTTGTTTATCACTCCATTTTTCTTACACTGGAATTTGAACATACACTGGCCAAATACTCTTGAACAAAGAGTGTTGTATTAGTGACACACTTCAGCATCACTCTCAAAAGCCTAAAGGTAAATATCAAAAGTAAACGGACATTTGATCTAATCCAAATGTGAACTGAATATGATCTTTCTGAAAGAATTTTTCTTCCATTCAAACAATGGATATCGGCAGGTCCCCAAACCCCTCTGTCCGTGGGGATTCTCCAGGCAAGAATACTGGAGTGGGAAGCCATTACCTTCTCCAGAGGATCTGCCCAACCCAGGGATCGAATCCGCATCTCTTGCATTGCAGGCAGATTCTTTACTATTGCCACCAGGGAAGCCATGATATGCAGTGATATGCAGTAAAGGATTAACTCAGCAGGTCTGGGCTGTTCAAACCCTGAACATTTGAAAGAAAAGCTTGGTCCTTACCTGACACCTGGAAGATACTTTAATGTTTTTAGAATATCCTTCCTCTTAAGAGTGCATTTGTTTACCTGAGCCCTTCACAGATTATTCTAACAGTGCAATTGACGATGGGGGCCTTGGGCCACATGGTATCAGTTTGACTCCAGAGGGCCTGGCAACGCTTCTTGAGTGTCCTCACACATTGTTTTGGGGGAAATTAAGCACTGCCACATGACTCCATTAGGAAGAGGACAACTGAAAGTTTGCTCAGTGTCTACATGGGTTTTTTTAATCGATTTTAATCTGAACCCTTTTTCTCAAATAAGCTACAACCAGAAGCTTTTCTGAATTCTATGAGTCGGCTTTGTTGTTCAGTCACTAAGTCATGTCCAACTCTTTGCGACCCCATGGACTACAGCATGCCAGGTTTCCCTGTCCTTCACTATCTCCCTGAGTTTGCTCAAATTCATGTCCACTGAGTCAGTGTGAGTCATCCAAGCCAATCATTGAACCTGATTCGGGACTCCTAAACCAGTCTTGGATATCTCTGAACGAGGCTGACCATTTGCTGATATGATGCAACAATGGACACTGGACTCACTACACAAAGGACAACTCAACACTATCATAGGGCCTACAGGCAGGAGTGTTACTGCTCACAAAGTAACAAAAAGAAATGTCTGAAAACAGAGTATAGTAACACTACACTTACTAGATTAGTATAATCTGTTAAAATAGTATTGTAAGCATTATTACTCTAATGATTCCCAAATGGCTAGTTTTACGTATAAAACACATGAACAGAACTGAAAAGACTGAATCTGTCCTCTTTATAACCTGGAGGGCTAAGATTAAGATGTGTACACAAATATATATATATACATACACACATACACACACACTGTATACACACAATTTTTCTTAGTAATGAGGGTGGTTCTACAACTCAGTAATGGAACTAATGTCAATGTCCACTGATGATATCAAGAAAAAGCAGGAAATTGTGTGGTCAAGGGGATCAGTGAAGCCTGTCAGACAAATGCTACACTGCTCTCCCTGAGATAGAAGGAGAATGGTCACTGTGGACCATGGTACCACAGTCTGTTATCACAGCATGAACAATATGAACCATTTTAAAACTGCAAAAACAAAAACCTCCAACAGAGAAGTTTCTTTGAAAGATGATCACATTAAGTCAGACAGAGTAGGAGAAATATTGGATGACTTCCCTTCTATGTGGAATCTAAAAAGAAATGAAAGAAATGAACTCACAAAACAGAAGAGACTCACAGACTTACAGTGAGGGTGAGGGAGTGAGGATCGGGGGAAGATGGAAGGAGGGAGAGTTATGGAGCTTGGGGTGGACATATACAAACCCTGTATTTAAAGTGGATAACCAATAAGGGCCTACTGTATTGCACATGGAACTCTGCTCAGTGTTCTATGGCAGCCTGAATTAGAGGGGAGTTTGGGGGAGAATGGACACATGTATATGTATGGCTGAGTCCCTTCACTATTCACCCTATCGTAACATTGTTAACTGACTATACCCCATTATTTCTGGAATACGTAGAGCATCTGTATGAGCTGTGACCCATCTGGGAGAGGGAAAGACTCCACAACATAGGTGCTGGAGGGGAAAGGTATAAAGAAGTGAGCTGGTTGACCAATGGAAGCTGAGAAATGCTCTATGCTTGAAGGCAGAAGACAGGATAGGGATGGGAAAAAGATGGGATTTAACTCTGCAAACCAATCAGCCACACTGCTGCCTGCCAACTGCTATCCTCAGCCTGCAAGACACAAAAATGTATTATTTGAAGAATACAAATCAGAAATACCTCAGACTGAGGAATACTATGTGTGGTTTTAACCCACAAGCATGAACAGTTGAGATCCTTATCTGTTTCCAGAATGCCAGAAGCTACAGGAAGACTAGAGGACTCCTTTCCAGATGATCTGATCAGCCTCAGAGACAAAACACTACCATCTACAGAGCCTACAGTGACAAGATAACTCTCCCTATTCAGTGGAAAGGCTGAAGAGAAAACTTTATCCACACACAATGATTCTACAATCATATCTTTTTATTGCCTCACATTCCTCCAAAAATAAGAGCCAAATAGAGGAAATAGGTCCATGTAGTAGAAAGAAAACACACTGGCAGGGGGAGAAACCTGTCTCTTCACAAAAGTATTTTGAACCTGGGAGGAAAGAAATGTCATTTTCAAAGCTCTAATCAGTAAGTAAAAACAAAGAGTAAAAAAGACCTTAGGAACTAAAAACAGGATAGGAAAAAAAATTCAACAAACGGGTTGAGAGTCCCAAATAACATGTGCCCCAAATAACAAAAAGACAAATGTAGGTTAAGAACAATTTTTATGGGAGAAAACAGAATATAAGAATCAAAGAAATAAGAAAATTTCTAAGAACTAAAGGATATGCTTGCAAATTAGAAAAATACGCTGTTTTCAATAAATTAAAAAAGATTCAGCTATCTTTGAAAACTCAACAAAAGAATCTAGTATGTCAAGAAATTTAAGGACAAAGGGGAAATAAAACATGAGTTTTAAGAATTTGGACAGAAGGGGGAAAAAAAGAAAAATCAAAATGGTAGGAGCACAAGAGGGAAAGACAACATGAAAAAAGGATAAGAGAAAACAAGATTAGAGAGAAGTGAGAGAGGGCAGACAAAGTAGATCCAAAACAGACATAAATGGAGCCCCCAAATAAGAAAACCAAAAGAAACCAGAATAAAAAATAAAGATATAATTCAAGACAACACTGCTGAAGTAAGAGGAGACTTGAAGCTAAATACTGAAAGTGCCAGGAAAAGCTGACACAGAAGGTCAGCTTCAAAACTTATGACTATTATTATATGACAGTCAGTAAAGTTACTGAATATAAAAGATAAATAATCCACAGAAAAGGCAAAAAGATCAAGATATTGATTTACAAGGGGGAAAAAAAAGACCAGCCTGAGTTCTTCAAAGCCATCTTCAACACCAGAAAATGAGAAAAGAGCAAACAATAAGGTATGATTCAATTATTTCCTTAATCTTATATTATATAACTTTTCAAAACTATACAGTGGTAGAAGAAACATCAAATGCCTGCCCTATATCTATCCCCAGCTCCAGCTTCAAAATTTATTATCCCTGGATTCTTATTTAATCTATTCCCCATCTCATTCTAACTTTACTGGAGTAAAGGGATGGATTATTTTAAACTGAATCCTCAAAATACATATATTTGCTCAGAAACACATATATGTCTCTTAAGCAGATAAAGACCCTTAAAAAGAACGGAAATACCATTACAAACTAAATCAAATTTCTTCATATCAGCTAATACCCAATGCTTATTACAAATTTTTCATCCTATGTTAAAATTTTGTTACAGCTGATTTATTTGAGTCGGGATCTAAACAATGTCCTAAAGATTTTACATCCAGCCAAACTTTCCTTCAAGCCCAAATGCTATAGATAAATTCTCATCCAAAATTATTCCCCTGATTCAGTTCTTCAGTGTTATTTCTCTAACTTTAATGAACATATCAAATCACATAGGAATCATATGAAAATGCAAATTCTGATTCAGCAGGTTTTGGTTGGGGCAGAGATTCTACATTTCTAACAAGCTTGTAGGTAATGATGTCAACAAAGCTGATGCATGGACTATACTTTAATATCAAGGGCCAGGAGGATGAACTTCAGTCAACCAAGAAATTACTGGTGAAAATCAGCAAAAGGTTTGACTCAAATTAGCTGTAGAAATAAAACTAAAAGTAGGAAGTAGGTAACCAGAATGTATAAAACTCACGTGCACCAAAAAGATACAAACATTACAATTAACAAAATGTGAGAGAGGAAAAGAAAAAGGCAAGCAGTAAATTGTAATCTATTATAGTTGGAAGTCAAAGCATGATACTGAAAGCTGACAAATCAATTATAATGGAAAGTGTAAGTAGTATTTCTAACCAAAATCAGATAGTAGAAGAAAAGGGAAGGAAGAAAAATCACCAATTTTGTTATTGTTCACGGTAGATAAGTGAAAATTATTAAGCTTTATTTTAAAATTACAATTAATGAGATCTATTATCAATAATAGTTTTATCAATGTGAATATTCTAATGTCCTTGTTTTTAGAAATACACACTGAAATATTTAGGGAAAAAGGAGTATTATGTCTGTAATTTACTTTCAAACAGTTCAGAAATAATAGGTGTATATACAGCAAATGATTTTTTAAATCATGAGATTATTCAAAATATTAAAATTAATTTTTAAAAATAAAAAAATTCCACATACATTTAGTAACCTAGTGAGGTATACATATTATGTAGGTGGGGTAGAGACTGGTAGCTCACTGTCTATAGTACAACACTCTCAGATATGTGTGTTCATGAGTGGAAAAGCATGTGGAATACACACATCAGACTGCCAGTTGTCAGTTATGCTCGGGAGACCAAGAATGGAAGCAGCACATTTTAAACTTTTTAATACAATTTTGGGCTGTTTATGTTAAACAAGTATGCTCAAAAACAAACGGTAATAAAAGGTAAAGAAAATCTGGAAGTGAGGGGGAGGAGCCTCCGCAATGGCACCCACCCTCACTGGCTTCACAAGGTAGAAAACACTCCCCAGCATGTAACGCAGCCACCTCCACCTCTCCAGGAGACTGTCCAAGACCAGTAGTAAATTCCCACTCATTTTACATATGAGCACCAAAATCACAACTAGCTATTGAACAACCATTGACAGAAGACACTAGAACCCACTAAAAAAGATACCCAGTATCCAGGGACAAAGGAGAAGCCAAAACGAAATGGTAGGAGGGGAATAATTATGATACAATCAAATCCTATACCTGCCAGGTGGGCGACTCACAAATTGGAGAACAATTATACCAAAGAAGCTCCCCACTGTTGTGAAGATTCTAGGCCCCACCTCAGGCTCCCCAGCCTGGGGATCTGGCCAAGGGAATGGGAATCCCCAGGGAATCTGACTTTGAAGGCCAGTGGGATTTGATTACAGAGCTCCTATAGGACTGGGGGAAACAAGAGATTCTTAGAGGGCACAAACAAAATCTTGTGCACACCAGGTCCCAAAGGAAAGGAGGAGTGACCCCACAGAAGACTGAGTCAGACATACCTGTGGGTGTTTGAGGGTCTCCTGTAGAAGCATGGGCTGGCAGTGGCCTGCCATGGAGACAGGGACACTCTAAGCCCTCCTGGAGGTCGCTGATAGTCCTACTACAGAAACCTACAGACTCCAGGACTGGGTCACCTCAGGCCAACAACTAACAGGGAGGGGAGCATAGCCCCACCCATCAGCAGACAATTGTATTCAAGTTTTACTAAGCACAGCCCTGCCCACCAGACCAAGACCCAGTTTCCCCCACAGCCTGTCCCTCCCATTAGGAAGCTTATACAAGCCTCTTATTCTCATCTACCAGAAGGCAGACAGAAGAAATAACCACAATCCCATCAGCCTCTAGAACTAATACCACAATCACAGAAAACTACCCAAAATGACACAGGATTATGTACCAGATGAAGAAACAAGATAAATACCCAGAAACACAACTAAATGAAATGGAGATAGGCAACCTCCCAGAAAAAGAATTCAGAATAATGCCAGTGAAGATGATTCAGGATCTCTGAAAAAGACTGGAGGTGAAGATTAAGGTGATGCAAGAAATGTTTACCAAGGACCTAGAAGAACTAAAGAACAAACAAACAGAGATGAACAATACACTAGACAGAATCAAGCACAGAATAACTGAAGCAGAAGAATGGATAAGTGACCTGGAAGATAGAATGATAGAAATCAATGCTGCAAAATGGAATATAGGAAAAAGAATGAAAAGAAATGAAGACAGCCTAACAGACCTCTGGGACAACATTAAACGCACCAATATTCACATTATATGGGTCCCAGAAGGAGAAAAGAGAAAGGACCCAAGAAAATATCTGAAGAGATAACAGGTGAAAACATCCCCCACATGGGAAAGGAAATAGTCAATCATGTTCAGGAAGCACAGAGTCCCAGGAAGGATAAACCCAAGGAGGAACACATCAAAACACATGGTAATCAAACTGACAAAAATTAAAGATAAATCATTAAAAGAAACAAGAGAAAAAAGACAAATAACATACAAGGGAAAACCTATAAGGTTATCAGCCTATTTCTCAACAGAAACTCTACAAGCCAGAAGGGAATGGCATAATATATTTCAAATGATAAAAAGGAAGAACCTACAACTAAGAATACCCTACCCAACTAGACTCTTTCAGATTTGATATTGAAATCAAAAGCTTTCCAGACAAGCAAAATTAAGAGAATTCAGCACCACTAAATCAGTTTTACAACAAATGCAAAAGGAACTTCTCTGAGCAGGAAACACAAGAGAAGGAACTGATCTATAAAAAATAAACCCCAAACAAAAAAATCAGAGTAGGATCATATATATCAATAATTACCTTAAATGTAAATGAATTAAATGCACCAACCAAAACATAAACTGGCTGAGTGGACACAAAAACAAGACCCAAATATATATTGTCTATAAGAGACCCACTTCATACCTAGGGATACTTACAGACTGAAAATAAGGGGATGGGAGAAGGTATTTCATGCAAATAGAAATCATAAGAAAGCTGGAGTAGCAATACTCATATCAGACAAAACAGACTTTAAAACAAAGACTGTTATAAGAGACAAAGAAGGACACTACATAATGATCATAACCAGTTTGACAATTTATTAATCACAAAATAACAATAAATCTCTAGCTTTTAAAAAAAAAAAAAAAAAGAGTTCAATAACAATTATAAATATATATGCACCCAACACAGAAGCACCTCAATATGTAAGACAAATACAAACAAACATAAAGGGAGAAATCGACAGTAACAAAATTAATAGTGGAAGACTTTGATATCCCACTTTCAACAATGGACAGATCATTCAGACAGAAAATCAGTAAGGAAATGCAGGCTTTTGTTGTTGTTGTTCAGTCGCTCAGTCATGTCCGACTCTTTCAACCCCATGGACTGCAGCACATCAGTTTCCCTTGTCCTTCACTATCTCCGGAGCTTGCTCAAACTCACATCCACTGAGTCGATGAGGCCATACAACCATTTCATCCTCTGTCATCCCCTTCTTCTCCTGCCTTCAATCTTCCCCAGCATCAGGATTTTTTCTAATGAGTCAGCTCTTCGCATCAGGTGGCCAAAGCACTGGAGCTTCAGCTTCAGCATCACTCCTTCCAATGAATATTCAGGACTGATTTCCTTTACGACTGACTGGTTTGATCTCCTTGCAGTCCAAGGGACTCTCAAGAGTCTTCTCCAACATCACAGTTCAAAAACACCAACTTTTGGTGCTCAGCCTTCTTATTGGTCCAGCTCTCACATCCATACATGACTGCTGGAAAAACCATAGCCTTGACTATACGGATCTTTGGTGGTAAAGTGATGTCTCTGCTTTTTAATATGCTGTCTAGCTCTGTCATGGCTTTCCTTCCAAGAAGCAAGTGTCTTTTCATTTCATGGCTGCAGTCACCATCAGCAGTGATTTTGGAGCCCAAAAAAATAAAATCTGTCACTGTTTCCATTGTTTCCCTATGTATTTGCCATGAAGTGATGGGACCAGAGGCCATGATCTTCGCTTTTTCAATGTTGAGTTTTAAGCCAGCTTTTTCACTCTCCTCTTTCATTTTCATTAAGAGACTCTTTGGCTCCTCTTCACTTTCTGCCATAAGGGTGGTGTCATTTGCATGTCTGAGGTTACTGATATTTCTCCCTGTAATCTTGATTCTGGCTTGTGCTTCATCCAGCCCAGCATTTCACATGATGTACGCTGCATAAAAGTTAAATAAGCAAGGTGACAATATATGGCCTTGATATAGTCTTTTCCCAATTTTGAACCAGTCCATTGTTCCATGTCTGGTTCTAACTGCTGCTTCTTGACCTGCATACAAGTTTCTCAGGAGACAGGTAAGGTGGTCTGGTATTCCTCTCTTTAAGAATTTTCCTCAGGTTGTTGTGATCCACACAGTCAAAGGCTGTAGTGTAGTCAAAGAAGAAGAAGTAGATGTTCTGCTAGAATTCTCTTGCTTTTTCTATGACCCAACAGATGTTGGCAATTTGATCTCTGGTTCCTCTGCCTTTTCTAAATCCAGCTTGAACATCTTGAAGGTCTCGGTTCACGTACTGTTGAAGTCAAGTTTGGAGAATTTTCAGCATTACTTTGCTAGCCTGTGAAATGAGTGAATTGTGTGGTAGTTTGAACATTCTTTGGCATTGCCTTTCATTGAGATTGGAATGAAAACTGACCTTTTCCAATCCTGTGGCTACTGCTGAGTTTTCCAAATTTGCTGGCATATTGAGTACAACACTTTCATAGCATCATCTTTTAGGATCTGAAATAGCTCAGCTGGAACTCCATCACCTCCACTAGCTTTCTTTGTAGTGATGCTTCCTAAGCCCACTTGACTTCGGACTCCAGGGTGTCTGGCTCTAGGTGAGTCATCACACCATTGTGATTATCCGGGTCATTAAGATTTTTTTCCTATAGTTCTTCTGTGTATTCTTGCCACCTAGGATATTTTAGATGACTTAGACTTAATTGTTATTTATAAAGAATCCCATCCAAAAGCAGCAGACTTCACATTTTTCTCAAGTGCACACAGAACATTCTCCAGGATGGACCACATGCTGGGCCACAAGGCAAGCCTTGGCAAATTTAAGGAAATCGAAATCATATCAAGCTTCTTTTCTGATCACAGTGCTATGAGATGAGAAATAAACTACAAGGAAAAAACCTCTAAGAAACACAAACACATGGCAGCTAAACAATATGCTACTAAACAACCACTGGTTCACTGAAGAAATCAAAAGAAAAAAAAAAAAAAAAAACCTACAGACAAATGAAAATGCAAGCACAACAGCTCAAAACCTATTAGATGCAGTAAAAGTAGTTACAATACAATCTTACTTCAAGAAACAAGAAAAAATCTCAAATAAACAACTTAACCTTACACCTAAAACAACTAGATAAAGAAAAACAAACAAAACCTAAAGTTAGTAGAATGAAGGAAATCATAAAAGTCAGAGCAGAAATAAATGAAATAGAAACAAAGAAAACAATCACAAAGATCAATGAAACTAAAAGCTGGTTCTTTGAAAAGATAAACAAGATTGATAAACCTTTAGCCAGATTCATTTAAAAAAAAAAAAACCAAAACAAATGGAGAGAACTCAAAGCAGTAAAATTAGAAATGAAAAGAGACTACTATGAACAACTGAATGCCAATAAAATGGACAACCTGGAAGAAATGGACAAACTCTTGGAAAGGTACAGTGCCCCCAGACTGAACCAGGAAGAAACAGAAAGAAAATATGAACAGATCAGGCACAAGCACTGAAATTGAAACCATGATTAAAAACCTCCCCAAAAACATAAATCCAGGACCCGATAGCTTCACAGGCTAATTTTATCAAGCATTTAAGAGAACAGTTAACATCTATCCTTCTGAAACTGTTCCAAAAGGCCACAGAGGAAGGAATACTTACCAACTCGTTTTAAAGCAGACAAAGATACGACAAAAAAAAGAAAGAAAACTAGAGACCAGTATCACTGATGAACATAGATGCAAAACAAATACTAGCAATCCATATCCAACAACACATTAAAAAGATCATACACCAGGATCAAGTGGGATTCATCCCAGGGATGCAAGGATTTTCAACATCTGTAAATCAATTAAATTGAAGAATAAAAACCATATAATCATCTCAATAGATGCAGAAAAGGCTTTAGACAAAATCCAGTGCCCATTTATAATAAAAACTCTCCAGAAAGTGGGCACAGAGAGTACAAACCTCAACATAATAAAGGCCATATATGACAAACCCACAGCGAACATCATACTTAATGTGAAAAGCTGAAAGCATTCCCTCTAAGATCAGGAACAAGACAAGGATGTCCACTCTCACCACTTTTAATCAATATAGTTCCGGAAGTCCTAGCTACAGCAATCAGAGAAGAAAAAGAAGTAAAGGGAATCCAAATTGGAAAATAAAATGTTAAACTGTCACTGTTTACAGATGATATATTATACACAGAAGATCCCAAAGATGCTACCAGAAAATTACTAGAAGCCATCAATGAATTTGGTAAACTTGCAGGTTACAAAATTAATACACAAAAAGTCTGTTGCATTTCTATACACTAACAATGAAAGATTAGAAAGAGAATTACAAGAAGCAATTCCATTTACTATTGCATCAAAAAGAATAAAATACCTAAGAATAAACCTACCTAAGGGACAAAAGACCTGTACTCCCGAAACCGTTAAGATATGGATGAAAGAAATTGGACGACAAACAGATGGAAAGATATACCATGTTCATGGATTGAAAGAACTCATATTGTTAAAATAACTATACTACCCAAAGCAATCTACAGATTCAATGCAATCTCTATGAAATTACCAATGGCATTTTCCACAGTACTAGAACAAAAAATTTCAAGATTTGTATGGAGATACAAAAGACCATGAATAGCTAAAGCAATCCTGAAAAAGAAAAACAGAGCTGGAGGAATCAGGCTCCCTGACTTTAGGCTATATTACAAAGCCACAATCAACCAGACAGTATGGTACTGGCACAAAAATAGGAATAGATCAACAGAACAGGATAAAAAAAAAAAAAAAACAGAAATAAGCCCATGCACCTATAGTCAATTAATCTATGACAAAAGAAGCAAGACTACACAATGTGGGAACGACAGTCTCTTCAATAAATGCTGCTAGTAAAAATGGAAAACCACATGTAAAAAATATTAGATCATTCTTTGACTCCATACACAAAAATAAGCTTAAAGTGGATTAAAGATCTAAATGTTCAGCTGGACACTATAAACTCTTAGAGGAAAACATAGGCAGACCACACTCTGACATAAATCACAGCAATGTCTTTTTTAACTCATCTCCCAGACTAATGGAAACAAAAGCAAAAATAAACAAACTGGACCTACTTAAACTCAAAAGCTTTTACACAGCAAAGGAAACAATAAACAAAACAAAAAGACAACCCACAGATTGGGAGAAAATATTTGCAAATAATGGGACTGATAAGGGATTAGTTTCCAAAATTTACAAAGAGTTTATGACATTTAATGGCAACCCACTTCAGTATTCTTGCCTGGAAAATCCTATGGATGGAGTAGCCTGGTAGCCTACAGTCCATGAGTTTGCAAAGAGTCGGACATGACTGAGTGACTTCACTTTCTTTCTTTCTTTATGACATTTAATAGCATCAAAACAAACAACCCACTCAAAAATGGGCAGAAGACCTGAATAGACATTTCTCTACAGATGGCCAACAGGAACATGAAAAGATGTTCAAAATTGCTAGTTATTAGAGAATGCAAATCAAAACTACAATGAGATATCACCTCACACTAGCCAGAATGGCTATCATCAAAAAATCCACAAACAACAAATGCTGGAGAGGGTGTGGAGAGAAGGGAATCCTTCCGTGCTGTTGGTGGGAATGTAAAATACAGCCACTACAGAGAACAGTATGGAGGTTCCTTAAAAAACTAAAACTATGAGCTACCATATGACCCCGCAGTTCCACTTCTGGGCATATACCCAGAGAAAAACATGGCCTGAAAAGACACATGCACGCCACTGTTCATTGCAGCACTGTTTACAATGGTCAAGACATGGAAACAATCTAAATGTCAATTGACAGAGGAATGGATAAAGAAGATGTGGTACATATATACAATGGAATATTACCCAGCCATCAAAAAGAATGAAATAAGGCCATTTGCAGCAACATAGATGGACCTAGAGAGTGTATACTGAGTGAAGTAAGTCACACAGAGAAGAAATATCATATGACATCCCTTATGTGTGGAATCTAAAATGATACAAATGAACTTACTCACAAAACAGAAGGAGACTCACAGACTTAGAAAACAAACTCATGGTTGCCATGGGGAAGGGATAGTTAAGGACTTTGGGAAGGTCATGTACACACTGCTATATTTAAAACAGATAACCAACAAAAACTTATTGTATAGCACATGGAACTCTGCTCAATGTTATGTGCCAGCCTGGACAGAGGGGGATTAGGGGGAGAATGGATATATGTATACATATGGCTGAGTTCCTTCACTGTTCACCTGAAACTATCACAATATTGTTAATTGGCTATATCCCAATACAAAATGTTTTTGGTGTTAAAGAGAGAGAGAGAGAATCTGCATGGTTCATAAATCAAAAAAGGTTAAAACTTAAAAAACAAACACCCTCATTATGAAGTTCAAGTCCCTCAGCCTCCCTAACTGAAGAATCCTAATGATACTGAGGTCCATACTAAGAAAGTACTGGACATGAGTCCCAACATCATCCTACGGACTTATGATTGATGATCTGGGGCACTAACCTTCTGGTCTTTTCAGCAAAAAATCCCTTTGAGCAAATTCCAAAATGAGTCTCTTATAGCTAATATCAGATTAGCCAGAATTTTTTTTTTTTCCCACGTAAGGTCACTCAGATGAAAGGGGAATAAATACTTCTGTCCTACATTGATATTTGCAGAACAGCAGATATTATGGATGCTAGGTTGCATCTCAATGTTCAACCTTCACTGAGAGATACACTTTTATAAATTATGAAAACTATGTTTGTAAATAGAGAAGTGAATTGTGGACATAAAATGGTCATGCCATTTGCTTAATGGCACTGGGCAGCATTTATGTCATAATGACAAATTCATGACTAGTAATATATATAAAATAAAATTTTCTTTGCAGTAAAAAAAAAAAAAAGAAAAAAGAAATTCAAGAGTTTTAATGGACACCAGAAAAGCAAAGTTTTTAATAAAATAAGTAAGTACATTAAAATGAATAGCTAAGAAACCCTACGGATATGGAGAACACATGGGACAGAATCTCTTGCTTTCAGTTCTTTTGTCTTTCCTTGAATGGTTCATTCTTATTTCATAGTCAAGTGTTCAGAGAGCCTTTCAATGCCATCTGAAAAGCAAGATCCCAAAGAGTAAAATCTCTGGTGTCAAGTTTTCTTTACACAAATTCAAGACAACAAAAGACCTAATATTTCATTTTCTTCACCTTTAAAACAAGGATAGTGATGGTACCTTTCTCACAGGGTTGCTAAGAGGACTAAATGTGACAGGCTGCTGAAGCTAAGGGTCTGGACCTTTGGCACTATTCAAGGTACGAGAATTGTTACTATTCTTGCCATTTCATAGGAAAAGAAAAAGGACCAGTAAAATAGGACGATATTCTATTTCACTAGTGTTCAAGGAAATACACACCTATTAAAGTTCAGATGATAAAGAAAATGTTCACCCGAACAATAAATGTCTAGCATAAACGTGCTAACATTACCGTACTAGACATTTTTCCTGCCAGCAGATCAGTAAAAGGTACACCTACAGATATTTTACAACCTGAAAAATTAATACTCTATCAATCATTTCAAAAGAGAGCCATCAATTCCTGGATAATGAACATCCAAAATCATGACAGCCTTCAGCCTGGAAATTCTGGTGACTCTCTGATTAAGGATCAAATATCTGTGGTTAGGATGGAGTTCAACAAGTCTGTAAAAGACAGAAGCACTTTGCTACAAAATGTGTCTCTTGGATGTTGAAACTCAAGCCAGATAAGGAGTAAGCCCCCAGATCCTGCCCTATGTAAAGAGTCTCTGCTGCAGACCAAAGCCTCAACAATGGCTGCTCCCATCTCCATGCTCTGAGGAGCAACTCGGAAATCAGTACTATAGAAATTTCAACATCTTGGCATGAATCTATAATTAAGATTCACGTAACTTATAATAGCTTGACCAAACAACAGCAATATTGATCAAGATAGCCAAAAATGAAATTTCCATCTCCCAAACTAGAAAAGAAAGAAAAAGAGAGAAAGAGAAAAAGAAATTACAGACACAAAAATTTGATTATTTAAGAATTTCAACATAATTTATTTTGTTCTTTACCATTTTTGTGATTGTACTGTATACTTACTGCACTAGTACCTGAGCTAGGAATTATATTTGTATATATCAACTTCCCAGGGGTCTGTTATTAAAATACACAGTATACACTGTCTATAGTATAATATAGCAATTCTAGAATATAACACATCATTATATAAGTTAATGATAAAAAATAAAATCTGTCTTAAAAATCTGTCAAATGAAACTCAAATGAAATTGAGACGTCTAAGGGCTGCAAAGCAGTCTGGAAATTCCATGTTATTATACTTTTCACATATATCAGACACAGTAGCAGATACAAAGAGAAAAAGAAATTATGGCATGCGGATCCTCTCTGGGCAGCCTTCTCCAGGCCCCTATGAATATGGTCATACATTCTATGGTCACACAGACTGATTTGCCAAGCAGATGGGATGAGGGATCACCCACTTCAGTGTGTGATTCTCAAATATCTTTGTTCAAGGCATTTTCACAGTCTACATAACTTATCTACTGGTGTCTTTTATTTACTGTACACAGTATGTACTGTGTGCTGCAGTCCACGGGGTCGCAAACAGTCGGACACAACTGAGCGACCGAACAGAATTGAACAGTATGTACCAGGCACAATGCTAAT
Source organism: Bison bison bison (assembly GCF_000754665.1). Classification (NCBI taxonomy): domain Eukaryota; kingdom Metazoa; phylum Chordata; class Mammalia; order Artiodactyla; family Bovidae; genus Bison; species Bison bison. The sequence goes on from NW_011494635.1 coordinate 8,845,780, forward strand.
AACTTTATATATATTATTTCAATACCCACAACTTTACGGCAGATGCTGATATTTTTATATCCATTTTAGAGGTGAGGAAACTAATACCCAGAAAGCTTAAGTAATTCCCTCAGGATTGGAGTCATATTAGTATCCAGACCTAACGACAGACCTCAAACTCCTAACCACTTCACTGTGGGATCCTGGCTGAGGTTTAAAAATATCTAGTTAAAGACCTCTACATGGTTCTCACTTAAATATTGCCATTAAAACAATAAAAATTTCTAAGTACTATTCCTTATCACTCCTTCTATTTCCATTATAAAGAACACAAACACATACACACTCAGAAAGGAAGAGACAAAAACTCCAGATGGATACCCACTTCCTTATATAGGATCTTCCTTGTATAGTAGTGGGTGAATGGATGGGGCTGATGAAAGAGGTACCTTTTCTGCGATGCCGTTTTCTGTTGTATATATTGCCATGAGCTCAGTGTCTTCATTGTCCTGTTCACCACTGGACGTGGCCCCTCCATTGATCACCACCTGAAGAGAAACAATTCATTCAGAGGTTTGTTTCACCCTATACCACTCTGTTGTATAAAAATGTTTTCCCTCAAAGAAAATAACTGCATGAATTCCCCTATCAGACTGGCCAAGTTTTAAGTTTTCTTAAATGAAGCTCCTGACATACACATATGCACCAGGGACCACACATGTTTCTGATGGGAATGCATCATGTGTCCTATAGAATGAGGATACGTGAATGGGAGTCAGCTGAAGGACACCAGAAATGGAACGCTCTGAGGAACTATAAGGGGCAGGACCCCAGCAGCCTCTAGGGACAAGGGAGGCTTGGGTGTGAGGACAATGCTACAATTTCTGAGCAGGTGAGAAGCATCCTGAGCGGCCTTGGTTAAGGTCCTTTCCCAATGCCAGATTAACAACTTCTATGTCCCTACAGGGAAGAAATGTATGCCAGTTCGAGCAATTCATGCACTGCTGTTACCCTCATTTACTAATTTATATTTCTCACAGCAATTAAATAAACTAGCCCACTGGTGTGTCCACTTCTTTGTGGCACTGAGGGGATGTGGATGGGTAGTGGCTGTCTATGACAACAAAATTGAGTTTCTAGACCCTCAAGATAAGGACTAGAAGTTATCCTGAGATTCAAAGAAAACCTGGCCACTTGGTAGGTCATGACCTTCTTCATGCCTACCCTTGGTGAGGTGCAACTTAGGTCCTGGCTGACTGCAGCAAATATCTGAAAATATTTTCAGTCTTTAGCATAGTGATTCCATTTTTTAAAAATTATCTTGAAAAAAATAATACTGAAAGTGATTTTATGTGTGAATAACAACACAACTACATTTTTTAAATACTGAGGAAAAAAAGAAAAACTACATTAAAAGTTTAAATTCTAGTGTGATAAAACACACTAAGGAGATGTAAAAAGATGAGTGATGGTGTAAGAGAAAACAGGGCAACACATAACAAATGATTGGTACTAGTAATTCAAAAAGAATACCTACAAATAACCCAAAGGATAAGAATCTATCCATAGGAAAAAAAAGTAAAATATCCAATGAGACAAACAAAAACCCGTTCAACCTTAGCTAAAACTACAAAAGTTACAAAATATAATTTTATTTTTTAACATAAATTAGGAGGAAATTTTAAAAGAGGAATCTGGTGTTGACCAGGGCGTAGAGAGATTATGTTCCTGGTGGAATGAGCTTTCTGGAGAGTAACTTAGCACTGGGATTTGAAATAGGCATTTTCTTGGAGCCAGCAATTTTACTTACAGAAACTTATCCTCCAGAAATATCTATGCAATATATATGTTCACAGTTGATGACTACAGCATTACTTAAAATGCTGAATACTTGGAAAACCATAAATGTTTATCAAAAAGTCATTGTTAAAGTATCATGTATCTATTTCAAGAATAGCATTCAGCCATTAAAAAAATTTTTTTGGCTACGCTGCACAGCTTGCAGGATCTTAGTTCCCCAACCAGGGCTTGAATCTGGCCAACAGCAGTGAAAGCAACAAATCCAAAGCACTGGACAGCTAAGGAATTCTCAATATTCAGCCATTTTAAAGAATAAAACGGACTTTCCCGGTGGTCCAGTGGTTAGGAATCTGCCTGTCAGTGCAGGGGACATGCGTTTGATCCCTGATCTGAGAAGATCCCATGTGCTGCAGGGCAACCAAGCCTGTTGTGCTGCAACTGCTGAGCCTGTGCACCCTAGAGCACTGCAACAAGAAAAGCCGCTGCAATGAGAGCCCTGTGCACAGCAACTAGAGAACAGCCCCTACCTGACACAGAAGAGAAAGCCCACACAGCAACGAAGACCCAGCACAGTCAAAAATAAATAAATGATAAAATAAAATAAAAAATAGAAGCATAAAACTGATGCACTGACAAGGAAACAAGTCCAAGAAATTCTGTTGGTTTTTTTTTAAGTCACAAGTATAAGCCTACAATTATCCGGATTATGATAAAAAAAAAAAAACAATTTTAATACCCTCTCTATCTCTCCAAAATATGTGGGAAAGGATCCAGAAAAGTCAAAATCACTAATAGGCTGCCCTCAGGGCAAGGAGTCGGAGAAGGCAATGGCACCCCACTCCAGGACTTTTGCCTGGAAAATCCCATGGACGGAGGAGCCTGGTAGGCTGCAATCCATGGGGTCGCTAAGAGTCGGACACGACTGAGCGACTTCACTTTCACTTTCCACTTTCATGCATTGGAGGAGGAAATGGTAACCCACTCCAGTGTTCTTGCCTGGAGAATCCCAGGGACGGGGAAGCCTGGTGGGCTGTCATCTATGGGGTCGCACAGAGTCAGACACGACTGAAGCGACTTAGCAGCAGCAGCAGCAGGGCAAGGAGTAATGATAGGCACTTTTCATTCCCAACCCTTCTGGACTAGGATCCAGAAGGATCTGGATCCTTTTTTCTCTTTTGGCTGTGCTGGGTCTTCGATGTAGCATGCAGGCTTCCTCTAGCTATGGTGTGCAGGCTTCTCATTGCAGTGGCTTCTCTTGTTGCAGAGCATGGGCTCTAGAGCACATGGGCTCAGTAGCTGCAGTGCTCGGGTTTAGTTGCACTATAGCATGTGAGATCTTCCCAGACTAGGGATCAAAGCCGTCTCCTGCACTGGCAAACAGATTCCCAACCACTGGACCATCAGGGAAGTCCTGGATCTTTTATAATCAGTACACATTCAGGTGTTGTTTGTACACTGCTTTTTAAAAGGGCTAATATAAAAGGCATACACCAGTATACCAAAATAGTAACAGTGACTGCCTTTAATCAATGGAGCCATTTTTACCCTCTTTTTCTCTTTACAGATTTTGGTAATTTTCCACAATGGAGACAATTTATTTTTATAACAGGGAAGACTTTAAAAAGACTAAATAAAGATCTGAGCAGCATGGCTTGGCTAAGGCAGTCCAGAGAGATTTCAATCCACCTATTTCTGCAGTTGAAGAAATAAGGCCACAGAAAACTTTAATTTCTTATTCAAGGTCATACAGATTATATAACCCAAGTATAAGGCTAGTTTCAAAGTATTCCAAAAAAATCTCAATTCACTAGTATATAATTCTTACAGTATAAAATAGTCTTAATTCAAATAAAAAATTGCTTTTAAAACTACCTTTAAGTCATGCTATGGCTTTTTACGCAAGACAACTGGGTTTGTGACATTTCTTTGCCTACACAACTAGCTGCCAGCAGGATACATCTCCCAGCCAAGTTTAAGTCCACAACATGAAACTCTCACTACTATAAAGAACCATGTTCCAACCATGATCCAAACTCCATATTTTCCAATGAATCAGCTCTTCGCATCAGGTGACCAAAGTATCAGAGCTTCAGTTTTAGCATCAGTCCTTTCAATAAATATTCAGGGTTGATTTCCTTTAGGACTGAGTGGTTTGATCTCCTTGCTGTCCAAGGGGAAAATCTTTCAAGCTAGGTTGCAGCAGTACATAAACCAAGAACTTCCAGATGTATAAGTTAGATTAGACAAGGCAGCAGAATCAGAGATCAAATTGCCAGCATCTGGTGGATCACAGAAAAAGCAAGGGAGTTCCAAAAAACATCTACTTCTGCTTTATTGACTACGCCAAAGCCTTTAACTGTGTGGATCACAACAAACTCTGGAAAATTATTAAAGAGATGGGAATACCAGACCTCCTTACCTGTCTCCTGAGAAATGTGTATAGGACAAGAAGCAACAGGTAGAACTGGACATGGAACAATGAACTGGTTCAAAACTGCAAAAAGGAGTACATCAATGCTGCATATTATCACCCTGCTTATTTAACTTACATGCAGAGTACATCATGCAAAATGCCTGGCTGCATGACTTATAAGCTGGAATCAGGATTGCTGGGAGAAATATCAACAACCTCAGATGTGCAGATGATACCACTTTAATGGCAGAAAGTGAAGAGGAACTAAGAGCCTCTTGATGAAGGTCAAAGAGGAGAGTGAAAAAGCTGACTTAAAACTCAACATTCAAAAAAACTAAGATTATGGTATCTGGTCCTTCACTTCATGGCAAATAGAAGGGGAAAAAAAACGGAAACAGTGACAGACTTTATTTTCTTGGGTTCCAAAATCATTGTGGATGGTGACTGCAGCCATGAAATTAAAAGATGCTTGCTCCTTGGAAGAAAAATTATGACAAAGCTAGACAGTAGATTAAAAAGCAGAAACATCACTTTGCCAACAAAGGTCTGTATAGTCAAAGTTACAGTTTTTCTGGTAGTCATGTACAGATGTGAAAGTTGGACCATAAAGATGGATGAGTGCCAAAGAACTGATGCTTTCAAACTGTAGTACTGGAGAAGAGAGTCTCTTGAAAACATGGAGATCAAACCAGTCAATCCTAAAGGAAATCAATCCTGACTATTCACTGGAAGGACTGATGCTGAAGTTCCAATACTCTGGCCACCTGATGGGAAGAGCCAACTCACTGGAAAAAACCCTGATTCTGGGAAAGACTAAAGGCAAAAGGAGAAGGGGGCAACAGAGGATGAGATGGTTGGATGGCATCACTGACTCAATGCACATGAGTTTGTTGAAACTCCAGGAGACAGTCAAGGACAGGGAAGCATGGCGCGCTGCAGTTCAAGAGGTTGCAAAGAGTTGGACACATCTTAGTGACTGAACAACTAAAATTAATACATGACTTTTTGTTATAATTAAAGTGACCGGATATCAACCAAACCAGGACCCTTGTGAGCATAAAGGGGAGATGTATCAACAAGTATGACTTGTCTTCTAGCAGCCTACTTCTGCTAGAAGACAAGAGGGAAAAGACCTCAGACGACTGTGTGACTTCACTTTCACTTTTCACTTACATGCACCGGAGAAGGAAATGGCAACCCACTCCAGTGTTCTTCCCTGGAGAATCCCAGGGATGGGGGAGCCTGGTGGGCTGCCGTCTCTGGGGTCACACAGAGTCGGACACAACTGAAGCGACTTAGTAGCAGCAGCAGCAGCAAAGGAATCAATCACGGCTTTCCTGACTATATATGAACGTGAACACAAAGCATAATGAAAGAATACAGAATTAAAGATTCTGCTCTATCAATTCATTACTTCCTCACACCAACTTAAAAATGTTCCTGTCTGTGTGTCTCTTACTTCAGCAAAAGGGGCCACCATACGCCCAGGTGGCCTATCCCAACCTCCTCAAGTCATTCCTGACTTCCTATTGTATACCCTACCACCCACACTTAAGACAACACCAAATTTGGCCACATCTGTACCTTTAGCGCCTCTCAAAGCTGCCTGTTCCCGATCTACCCATCTTTCCTCTTAGGAAAGATGGACCCTAATTCCATCTTATGACCTAATTCCAAGGACCCTAATTCCCAGTTTCCTGACCTCAGCAGGACTGCCAAGCCCAAATGCCTTTTCAACATCTTATGCCTCAGAGCTCATGATGCATCAGCCTTAATTCCCTCTTTACCCCATCTTAGGACCACGGCACATCACTACAGTCACTCTCGCACAAACCTTCACTGTCCTCTCTGGTGCTCACCTGGCTAAGTCAAGTCATCCATCCTTATTCTTCATCCAGCTTACTTTTGCAATGCCTTCCTCACTGGCTGCTTATGCACACCAAGGAGAATGTCATTCTCCCGCTCAAACAATGACCTCTCTTGACGTCTCCCTCCCACCTAAGCTACCACTCCTTCCTTCTCCCTACTGCTGGTCCTCCTCAGCTTCCATACTTCCAAACACCACATCTCTTCAGTGCAGGGTCCGCAGACACTCTTGCTCTCTTAGGGGCATCTATCCCTAGGAGATACCATCTAATCCCTTGGCTTTACACCATCTCCACACTGCCCACATGCAGGGAACAGCTTCAGCCACACCACTGCCCTTCCCTGCTTTCTATCCAGTGTCTCCATGGTCACACTAAACTCATGACTCCCTCTGCCTTGTACCATCTCAGTACTTGGCCAATTCATCTCGCAGATGCTCGGGGGGAAACCTGAAGCCATCCTTGGTTCCTCTCTCTTGTTCCTACTCTCATCTAGTCCGTCAGCATCCAGGTCAGCTCTCCTCCAGTGCCCGACCACTTGTCACCACCCCTACACTGCTGGCACCCTACCTGGAGCCCTGTCAGCCCACCTGCTCTGTGGGAATCACCTCCCGACTGATCTTCTGCTTGCTTCTTCAGTTGGCTTCCCACTCAGCAGTCAGAAGGAGCCTTTAAAATTAGGCAGAGCACATCACACCTCTGCTCAAAGCCCACTACCAGCTTTTTCTCTAACTTGAAAAGCCAAAATCCTCACCAGGGCCATGAGGCCTACATAGTCTACTGACATCACCCCACCCTCTGTCCAGCCACACCTCCTGCTCAGGGCTCCTCAGACACACCAGGCACCTCTTGCCTCAGTGTCTGCACTTGCAGCTCACACACTGCCATGATGGTCTTCCATTTTCTAGTGCCACCTTTCCTGGCCAACTGAAAGTTTAACATATCAGCCTGAGCAGTTTCTATCCCTCTTCCTGGTTTTATTTTTTCCTTGGTGCTTAGATATACATCTACACATGTGATCTATTTTTAGTGTACATTACCTGTCTCCCCTGCCAGAATGAAAGCTTTGTGAGGTCAGGGCGGGTTGCTGTTTAATTCACTGCTGTTCCCTAGAGTTTTGAACCAGAGGGAAATAACCAAGAGCATTTTTTAAAGGATAAATTAATCAACAGTCTGCAGGTACTGAATGACCAGTGTGACTTCACATTCTATCCCTTGCTATCTCCCTTCCTTGATTTATTTTTGTCACAGAACTTGTCACCAGCTGCCACATGATGCTTCTGCTTATTTATCATCTGTCTTCTCTCACCACCTGGAGATTTCACAGGGGTAGGAATCTGTGTTCCCAGAGCCTCACATGAAGCATCTGGGAAGCAAAGAATTCCTTTCCTTTCTGCTCTCCCAGGTCAAGTCATAATCAGTCCCACCTGAACTGTTTTAAACCCTAGCTCTCCTTCCAATCTCCAGACCTCCTCATGCCCACAGCAGGAATTCTCTACCCTAAAACTTGAGTGCAACTGTTTCTGTTACAACCGTTCATGAGCACCCCTACTGCCCAACCCAACTCTACCGTATTGTTTACAATGAACCTGTACCCAGGGCAGGAGATGGATGCCACTATTCCCTCAGTCAAAAGATCCTCGTTCTCCCTCCTCTGGACCTGCTACACCCAGACATTTCTCAGGACTCATGTCATCTTCTGTGTGGTTGGGCAGGGGTTCCTCATGGGCACGCCCACAGCACCCTTACTGAATTCAAACCCTAATACTTATGGTTTGTTTGCTGACTTGCTGTGTCTTCTACTATATTAGAAAAATCCAGTTTGGTCTACCTACTCCCATCTTTTCTGTCTCCTTTATTGCTCACACAGAATACTTCACCTCTGACACTCCTGCCACCAAATGGGAGAGGATTTTTCTCCACAGCAAGGAATTCTCTGTGAAATCAGCTAGACGTTCTGCAATTTAACTCAATTCTGACAGTCTACCTAGACAGTGTTAAGGGCTCAGTCCCACATGACTGCTCCCCCTACTACTTTTGACGTCAATCCCAAGTAGTAATCCAAGCCTTTCCCACAACTTCTGCCCAATTTATCTACAAATTGGAGGTTGCCACAACCCCCTCCTCAGGTCTGATTAATTTGCTAGAGGTCACAGAACTCAGGGAAATACTTTATGTCTGCCAGTTTATTAAAGGATATAATAAAGGATACAGGAAAACAGCCAGATAAAGAGATACAGAGAGCAAGGTCTAGACAGGAGCATCAGTCCCTGTGGAACCAGGGTCAATCATCCTATTGGTGCAAACATTTTCACCAACCTGGGAATTCTCCAAGTTCTCCACTACTGGATTGTATGGAGACTCTCTCCAGTACACATAATCAATCATTAACTCCATTTCCAGCAACTCTTCTCTCTCCAGAGGATGAGGTATGAGGCTGAAATTTCCAAGCTTCAAATCATGGCTTGGTCTTTTTGGTGACCAGTCTCCAACCAGAAGCCATCCAGAAGCCCACCCAGAGTCACCTCATTAAAACATGACGCTCCTAGTGTACTTCTCACTTAGGAAATTACAAGGGGTTCCGGAGCTCTGTGCCAGGAGCCAGGGGCAAAGACATACACACACACACACACACACACACACATATATATACACACACACATACTTTTTTTTTTTCCTAATATCTCACACCCCAACTGGGCTGTAAGTAGCTTGTTACAAGGTTTGCGTGGTACCTACCAAGTTAGGGATCACAGGTTCTTAACATTATATGGCTCTAAAGAAAATATACCAAGGAAATCTGAAATAACAGATTTGTATGAACACTGATGAGTATTTTTCCTATTCTTTGATAAAATTGAACCTAATAAAGCTACTCCTCAGAGCATCCCCTTAATATCTCCAGATTGAATGATCTATTCCTGGCACCCAAGAGAGGTGCCAAGTTTTCAAATACTCTCACAGAGCCTGTTAGAAGGAGAAAAAAACAAAAACTTAAGGCTCAGTGGAAACACTAGACTGTATCATCACTCTATGCCAACAGTAAGTTCAACCTATTTACTTAGTTTTCCTTGGATGTCCTTCCAGGTTCAGAAGATATAGGAGCTAGCAACACAGGGGAACTGCACAGTAAACCTTTTCCTGGCTGTGCTTCCTGGCCAGTGTCCTTAGGGTATGGCAGTTCTTTAAGACTTCTGTTTGTTTCTGGTTCTGATTTCGTGCTGGTCTACATTCACTCCTTACACACATCCTCAGCTGAGTTCAGTTCAGTCACTCAGTCATGTCTGACTCTTTGCAATTCCATGAATCGCAGCACGCCGGCCTCCCTGTAGATCACCAACTCCCAGAGTCCACCCAACCCATTTCCATTGAGTCAGTGATGCTATCCAACCATCTCGTCCTCTGTCGTCCCCTTCTCCTCCTGCCCTCAATCTTTCCCAGCATCAGGGTCTTTTCCAAAAGTCAGCTCTTCGCATCAGGTGGCCAAAGTATTCGAGTTTCGGCTTCAGGATCAGTCCTGCCAATGAACACCCAGGACTGATCTCCTTTAGGGTGGACTGGTTAGATCTCCTTGCAGTCCAAGGGACTCTCAAGAGTCTTCTCCAACACCACAGGTCAAAAGCATCAATTCTTCAGTGCTCAGCTTTCTTCACAGTCCAACTCTCACATCCATACATGACTACTGGAAAAACCATAGCCTTGACTAGATGGACCTTTGTTGGCAAAGTAATGTCTCTGCTTTTTAATATGTTGTCTAGGTTGGTCATAACTTTCCTTCCAAGGAGTAAGCATCTTTTAATTTCATGGCTGCAATCACCATCTGCAGTGATTTTGGAGCCCCAAAAAATAAAGTCTGACACTGCTTCTCCATCTATTTCCCATGAAGTGATGGGACTGGATGCCATGATCTTAGTTTTCTGAATGTTGAGCTTTAAGCAAACTTTTTCACTCTCCTCTTTTACTTTCATCAAGAA
>NW_011494635.1:8855910-8905174 GCF_000754665.1 Bison bison bison
GTACTCCTTTTCCTATTTGGAACCAGTCTGTTGTTCCATGTTCAGTTCTAACTGTTGCTTCCTGACCTGCATACAGGTTTCTCAAGAGGCAGCTCAGGTGGTCTGGTATGCCCATCTCTTTCAGAATTTTCCACAGTTCCTTGTGAGCCACACAGTCAAAGGCTTTGGCATAGTCAATAAAACAGAAATAGATGTTTTTCTGAAACTCTCTTGCTTTTTCCATGATCCAGCTGATGTTGGCAATTTGATCTCTTGTTTCTCTGCCTTTTCTAAAACCAGCTTGAACATCTGGAAGTTCATGGTTCACGTATTGCTGAAGCCTGGCTTACAGAATTTTAAGCATTACTTTACTAGCATGTGAGATGAGTGCAATTTTGCGGCAGTTTTGAGCATTCTTTGGCATTGCCTTTCTTTGGGATTGGAATGCAAACTGACCTTTTCCAGTCCTGTGGCCACTGCTGAGTTTTCCAAATTTGCTGGCATATTGAGCGTCGCACCCTACCTCTAAAAGCACACAAACTTGCCTAACAAGATTTCCCTGGGATATAGAGAAGCTCTTTTACTATCTTTCTCCTATGTAATATCAACTCTGAACATAGCAGAGATATTACTTTGCCAACAAAGGTCCATCTAGTCAATGCTATGGTTTTTCCAGTGGTCATGTATGGATGTGAGAGTTGGACTGTGAAGAAAGCTGAGCGCCGAAGAATTGATGCTTTTGAACTGTGGTGTTGGAGAGACTCTTGAGAGTCCCTTGGACCGCAAGGAGATCCAACCAGTCCACCCTAAAGGATATCAGTCCTGGGTGTTCATTGGAAGGACTGATGCTGAAGCTGAAACTCCAATACTTTGGCCACCTGATGCGAAGAGTTGACTCACTGGCTAGGAGGCATTGGGGGCAGGAGAAGGGGATGACAGCGTATGAGATGGCTGGATGGCATCACTGACTCGATGGACATGAGTCTGAGTGAACTCCGGGAGTTGGTGATGGACAGGGAGGCCTGGAGTGCTGTGATTCATGGGGTCGCAAAGAGTTGGACACAACTGAGTGACTGAACTGAACTGAACATATGACCTAATTTCTATGAACCTTGGGGCTTTGCATGTCTCTTGATTTTAATGTGATTTATTCATTATTCTTCCTCTATGTATGGCTTACTCTCTCATTATTGTCATGAGTCTTTGTTTTATTTTAAGAATAAAATAAATTTTCATTTATTTCCTTCCATAGGAATTGTTTTTGAAAAAATCAGCACTTGTAACGTTTGAGGAAACAATTATCTAACATAGGATGCCCCGAGATCTTGAACACCTGTACCCCCAGCAACCCATTCCTGAGACCATCACCAAACCTGGTTCTGAGTAACAGCCAGCTTTGTTCCCACTGTCCCACCTCCCTGCACTCCAGCACACTGGCCTCTAGATGTCTTAGCCAGCCTGAGGCCCAACTTCTAACTCCAAAGCAAACAAGGAAATAAGAGCCTGAATTTTAGAGTCTAGGAAGGGCTTGATCAGCTAACAAATTAAAAAAAAAAAAAAGTTGACTAGTCCAACTGAGAGACTGGACTTATATTTTATCTAATTTTAATTAATTTGCATTTAAATCGCCAGATATGGCTAGCAGCTACTGTGCTAGTAGCACAAGACCTAGAGAATCTAGAGGTGGCACAGATCTAGAGAAAAAAACAAATACAGAGCTGCCCTATTGGTTACTTTTCTATGTTTACATTTTGGAAAGCCAAGATGAAGTAAGGCCCTGGCAGGCAGTGATGTCCTTGTCCCAGTGCTCTAAGACGCCCACAGGCAGGCATCTCCAACAGCGAGATTCTCAACTCTCCTTTCTTCCCATGCCAGCTCTCTTTGGATTCAGCCAGCAGCCACCTTAGCCCCATGTGTTTAAGAGAATTTATTATTATTATTACACTCCTGCTTCTCTGTGTTTCAAGTTCCATGGCCCCAGTGTCTGCAGGAATTTCATCAGCATCTCAAATCCACAATTTCTCAAATGCAATCCATTATCTTCTATCTTCCCCCATCCTCCAAACCTATGATTTTCCCTGTACTCCTTCTTTTCTGCAAAGGTTCCATCACACAACCAGGTTCCCTTTATATAAATCTAAATGTCACCCTTAACTTTCTCCTCTCTCTCAGCTCTCAAAATCTCCTCAGCATCTCTTCTATCAGCCTCATCTCCATTCCTGCTGCATTTACCCACACTTAAGACTTTGGTATCTCCGAAGCCTCCCTGACTCTCCCTGTCCTAACCTGTTTTCACCCCAACCAGTTTTCCCCAAATGAGTCCAGGGCCCTTCTGCTGCTAAGTCGCTTCAGTCGTGTCTGACTCTGTGCAACTCCATAGACGGCAGCCACCAGGCTCCACCATCCCTGGGATTCTCCAGGCAAGAACACTGGAGTGGGCTGCCATTTCCTTCTCCAGTGCATGAAAGTGAAAAGTGCAAGTGAAGTCGCTCAGTCGTGTCCGACTCTGAGCGACCCCATAGACTGCAGACTACCAGGCTCCTCCGTCCATGGGATTTTCCAGGCTAGAGTACTGGAGTGGGTTGCCATTGCCTTTTCTGCAGGGCCCTTCTAGTCAGCCCAACTGTATGCTCCAGGAATTCCTACTGCAATGCTCACTCTACTGTGCTGGAACTGTCCACTTACTGCTTCTGTTCATCCACTGCTGCTGCTGCTGCTGCTAAGTCGCTTCAGTCATGTTCGACTCTGTGCGACCCCTGAGACGGCAGCCCACCAGGCTCCCCCGTCCCTGGGATTCTCCAGGCAAGAATACTGGAATGGGTTGCCATTTCCTTCTCCAATGCATGAAAGTGAAAAGTGCAAGTGAAGTCTCTCAGTCGTGTCCAACTCTGAGCGACCCCATAGACTGCAGCCTACCAGGCTCCTCCATCCATGGGATTTTCCAGGCAAGAATACTGGAGTGGGGTGCCATTGCCTTCTCCAGCTCACCCACTACTTGAGGGCAAAAAGTAAATTGGAAGGTTTTATGCATAGATATGGGCCATCTCTAATACAGAATGTGTTCAATAAATACTTGCTAAATGAGAACTACAACAGATATCTGTTATGGATTCAATGTTTTGTCCCCCTAAAATTCATTATGTTGAAGCCTTAACTCCCAAGATGATTAGAAGGTAGGGCCTTTGAAAGGTAACTCAATTTAGATAATGTCTTAAGGGTAGAACCCCCATAACAGGCTTAGTATTCTTTTAAGAAGAGACACCAGAGCTTCTTCTCTCAGTCTTGTCAGGATCCTGTGAGAAGGCAGCTATCTGCAAGCCAAGAAGAGTCCCCATCAAGAATCAAATCTGCTAGTACCTTGATCTTATTCTTCCCTGACTCCAACAAAACTGTAAGAAAGAAATGTCTGTGGAAGTGTTAGTCACTCAGTTGTATCTGACTCTTTAAGACCCCATGGACTGTAGCCCACCAGGCTCCTCTCTGTCCATGGAATTCTTCAGGTAAGAATACCGGAGTGGGTAGCCATTTCCTTCTCCAGAGGATCTTCCTGACCCAGGGATCGAACCCAGGCTTCCTGCATTGCAGGAGGATTCTTTACTGTCTGAGCCACGAGGAAAACCCTTAAGTCACCCAGTCTATGGTAAATTGTTACAGAAGCCAGCATTGACTAAAATGACACTTCTCTTTGTCTAATTGTGCCCAACTCCAGTGTGTTCTAAAGTGCAACCTTTTAGGTTATTCCCCTAGTCAAAACTCTTGGGAGAGCTTTTTACTGATAGACTATAAAGTTCTAAACTTTTTAGCCAATCATTCAGGAACTACCTGGAATCTCAGCTTCCAGCCTACTGTTCTGACACCATCCTCCACACCTTTACTCTTCTCCCCCTGACTTGCCTCAGATTGCTCCCTTCCCCTGCACTATCCTGACATGTTCTGACCCTGCCTCCTTTCACTTCAGGGTCCATTTCAGCTGCCACTGCATCCAGGGACCAACATAGCCAAGGGTCCTCTCCCCACCTCAACATCCCTTGCCTTTCCCCACACCTGTCTTTTTCTAATGCAATCACATTTTCCATGAGAGAATATAGTCAGAAGAAAAAAAATCACCTATATTTGAAACTGGCTTAGAGATTCTCTTAGGAGGACTAACCTTCTAATCCAAAACACCATTTCTCAAATGCACTGAGGGGCCACATTTTAGGGAAAAGAAAACAAAACCACAACCAGAACCACAAAGTCAGTCAGATGCTAACACTGACAAATAGCTGTAAGAAACAAAACTGAGTATCACTTTTCACCACTGCTCCCACTGGAGCATCAACTACAGCAGTTAAATCACCACCACTCCCAACTCTTTATTTGGAAGACTATCCCCAGGAACATCAGTGAAACTCAGATGATCAATGCATGTGCAGCCCCTGTCTTGCTCACCTGGCTATGAACTCTTTGGGGACAAGAGCCTGTGTGATCCAACTGATAAACTTAACACATCACGTTAGCTAGATGCTTTGGGCAAAGCACTACATTTCACCTTCCCACAGAACCACTACGAAAGTTCTAAAGCCACTTTCAACTCTAAGACTATCAGATTCTATGAAATTAGTGTGCAGACCCTGTGGTCTCTGAATGAGGAAGGAGAGACAGATGCATGTCCTAAGAGCAGAGAGGCAGTGACCAAAATAATCCCACCAACTGGGTATCAAAAAGGGACCAGCTCCAACCTAACCCCCTACCTCTGCCCTATCAACAACAAGTCATTCAAAATGAGATTCAAAATCCCACTAGGATGCTCCACCGGCTAAGACTCCACATGCTCAATGCAAGAGCCAGGCCTGATCCCCTAGTCAGGCAACTAGAGCCCACGTGATGCAACTAACAGTTTGCATGCTGCAATGGAAATCAAAGATCCCCCACACACAGCAAGAACCAGCACAGCAAATAAATAATAACAAATATTTTCAAATGGTCTTCTACCTTATTTTTTCAGTTTTCTTAGAGTAAGTAATTTAACTAGTGATTAAATAAGGGCGGCATACTGTTCCTGTTTTCATTATATTACAAAATATTTTCTAACAAAACTTTCTACAACCTCAAATTCCAACACATGAACTATTTCTTCATGAACATTTTTGGATAAGCTTTTGTTTTCATTGGTTTTCCTTCTTTTATTTCATATTCTATTTTCTTATACGCTCTGAGGGAGCCCATGTTAACACACTTCTTGGCATCCCTGTTCTATGGCATCCTGGTGGCTCATGTGCTGATTTTTACAGCTTCTCCCCTTGATATGTCACATCCTTCCCAGTAGCTCAATCCCATTGATTTCAACTCTATTACTCCTCTATTTCTTCTCCCTTTTTAATGCTTAACTTTTATAGCCAAAGAATAAAGTAAAAATTCCATAACATCTCTAAATGAAACTGCTCGAGTGTTAAATTAACTTTATATTCACATTATTTTTAAGTCTAACTACACAGTATATCTATATTCCCAGCTCCCAGGTTCTTGTTGTACTCCTGGTGAAAATGAATCTGGAAATTAAGGCTTTGAGGAATTCTCCTTCCCAACTGCACCCCTAAAAAAACAATGGCATTTGGAAAACCTCCAAACAGGCAAGGCTAGAAACTGACAAGTCTTTTAGAATACAAGAAACATAAAACAATGAATGGGTGGACATTGGGACCCAAGAAGCTCTGGGCCCAGAAGACCTTGGTCAGGCAACTTCCATGGGGAAACAGGGGCTCAGGGGTCCCTGCATAAGGGGAGGGCCAGAATCAGGCGGTACACAAGGGCCAGCAGGTCTCCTCACTCCTTCATGCTATGGTCTGTACCACCGGGGGAAGACGGGAAGACCTCCCACTGTAAGACCAGGTTCTGGACTGGATCCAGGAAAAGAAAAGGCAAAACTATAGAGAGAGAAGCAGGGAGTGGCAGGGAGAGAGAAGAAAATATCAAAAGAAACAAGAGGATTTCACACCAGATGAAAGTATAATAGAACAATGAGAAAAATAGTACATTAGGGTCATTTGTACATTTTAAAATGCACAAACATTTAAAAACACATACATATAAGAAATTAAGAACTAAAAATAGGCAGATACAAACTGAATAGTAACTTTAGAAATAAGAAATACAGTCATGGCAATAAAAGTTCAATATAAACACACAACTGTACACAAAGAATTAATAAACTGAAAAATAACACTGGGGAATCCAGCCAGAAGGAAGCACTAGAAAAAGACTTACAAATCATAAGAAAGCAGTTAAAGAAAAATGGAGATAGAATGGGAGGCTGTACTGTACAGTTAAGAGAAGTCCATTCAAGAATTCAGAGCAAAATACAGTTGTTTTCAGAAGTGCAAACACACAAAGACAGTGGCCATTCATAGACCCTTGGTATGGTTTAAAAGACAAGTGAACAGAGAAGAGGGACACAAAAAACAACAGTGAATATGAAAACTGATAACATATATTGGTGAATTTAACTGCTAATTGTGCACTATCACAATCTGAATGCTAAAATAAGCCTAAATCTCTAAACCATAATGACAAAGCAGACTCAAGTGAACTAAAGTTTTTGTCTCTCAAGTAGAGTAGGGCAGGGTAAATGGTCTGCTGAGCAAATGGTGCAGAAGAGACAAGTCAAAACCCAGGCATGAACTTTCCTTTTCATTTTTCAAAGATGCTCTAGTTTAAACCTGGAAACCTGATTTCTCTGTTGCTCTAGATAAGCCTTCAGTATAACAGAAATTTTTACTTTGAAGAAAGAAAACAAGTAACACCACTTACAAAATCAGTGGAAAATCTCCCTGATTTCACAGAGTAAAAATCAAAATATAACTGCAGATTTGGTCAACCAATGTACTTAAAGATGCTGTGTTCATATCTTTCTTACTGGGTATTTGCAGCAAGGCAAATTCCAGGACCCTGTTTTAAAGAATCCTAGAATGGTATTCTTGATATTACCATTTCTAATACTAAGGGGAAAAAAACCTGAGGCAAGATCCCTCTAAAGAGCTTTTTTCTTTTTTTAAACCAACACTTTAGGTATCTTTACACACATCAAGTCATAATCCTACATCTGAAAAAAAAGATTAGCACTGAATATAATGAATGTGTGTCATCAACCTTATCTGACTTATCTGATATCACTTATCCAGGTAAAATATCTCTATCTTGGATGCTATTACCATAATACAAGTCATGGACATTTGGGTTCCAAACAATGAATGCACTCATTCATCCTCCCACCTTGAAATCCAAGTCTGAAGTTGGGTCACAGATTATTTCATAAAAACACATTTTTGGAGATAAAATTAAGCCTTCAACACCCTCTAGTGCACAGTGAACACTGGGCCAGTTTTACAGTGTTCACAGCAAGGCATGCTTCCTTCTTGGAATTAATCCCAGCAGGTGACTCTAGGCAGTGAGTGAGTGAAGTCACTCAGTTGAGTCCGACTCTGTGACCCCATGGACTGTAGACTACCAGGCTTCTCTGTCCATGGGATTCTCCAGGCAAGAATACTGGAGTGGGTTGCCATTTCCTTCTCCAGGGGATCTTCTCAACCCAGGGATCAAACCCAGGTCTCCCGCTTTACAGGCAGACGCTTTACCCTCTGAGCCACTAGGAAAGCCCTGACTCTAGGCAGAGAGCAAGGCTAAAACCACTGTCAGACAACAGGGTTCCCAAAGACTATCTTGTGTGAAAAGCATTTGCTCTTCAATCGCCTTAACTTTCACTGAGAACAGAAGTATTAATGTTAATCCTATTCAATGCAGAAACTACTTTAGAGTGACTTAACAAGAAAGGAAGACAGGGAATGCTGTTACCGGAAGAGTAAAGAAAGACGGGTGCTTCGCTTCATCTTCATATTTGCCTTCAGCTGAACTTCCAGCCTCCATGGATTTGGATGTAGTGTTCTTACCAATACCCATCATTAAGAGAAAAAGAGTAGCTTGGGGACTGAAGTGGTTGGAAGTTAAGGCTTGTCAATACAAGGAGCCCAGATCAGAGTCAGCTCTTCCAGTGCCGATTCTCAGGCAGAGATGAGCCCCACAAGTGCCATTTCTTAGCACCTAGAAAAAGAGAAAGCAGCCAAATCATGTCAAGCATACAAACAACATAAGACACACAGACATTGTATTTCCTGCACAGGAAAGTCAGAGTACAATTATATCCAAACATTAAAAAAACTCCAGAGAAGGCAATGGCACCCCACTCAGTACTCTTGCCTGGAAAATCCCATGGATGGAGGAGCCTGGTGGGCTGCAGTCCATGGGGTTCGCTAAGAGTCGGACACGACTGAGCGACTTCACTTTCTCTTTTCACTTTCATGCATTGGAGAAGGAAATGGCAACCCACTCCAGTGTTCTTGCCTGGAGAATCCCAGGGACGGGGAAGCCTGGTGGGCTGCCGTCTATGGGGTCACACAGAGTCGGACACGACTGAAGTGACTTAGCATAGCATAGCATTAAAAAACTCATTACTTAATCACTTTTCAAGTCCTCATCCACTTTCATTTATAGTCATTCAGATTCTGAACCACCCTCTGGAGAGGGGGACCACCAAAATTGACTATCAAAAATATTAAAATACTAGGGAGGAAAAAAATAGAAGAGGCATTTCTTTGACATGCATTACAGTATCTATCTTTTAGTCCAGCACTATCCAACAGAACCTTTCTACAATGATGGAAATATCCTACATCTGTCTTGTCCAATACATTCGTCACTAGTCACAGGATACTAAGCACTTAAAATGTGACAAGCGCAAGTCTTCCCTGGGGGCTCAGTGGTAAAGAACCCAACTGTTAATGCCGGAGACACGGGTGTGATCCCTGGTCCGGGAAGATTCCACATGCCTCGAGGCAACTAAGACTGTGCCACAATTACTGAGCCTGTGCTCTAGAGCCTGGGAGCTACAACTGCTGCAGCCTGTGCACCCTGGAGCCTGTGCTCCACAACAAGACAAGTGGCACAAGGAGAAGCCCCCACACAGCAACTAGAGTAGCCCCCTCTTGCAATAACTAGAGAAAAGCCCACAGCAACAAAGATATAGCGCAACCATAAATAAATAAATAAAATTATTTTTAAAAATGTAACTAGTGCAGATACAGAAACTGAACCTTTATTTGTATCAAATTTAAGTTTGGCTAGCGGTGATCATACTAGACAGCTCAGCCACAGCCAACGTACTAGGAATGAATGGATCTTAGCTCCCCAACCAGCGACTGAACCTGAACCTTCAGCAGTGAAAGTGTGGAGTCTTAGCCACAGGACCACCAGGGAATTCCCTAAGATAGAAAAAAAAAAATACCACATGCAGGTAGAGGGGAGAAGGGACAGGAAACCTTCACTGGCTCTCAGGTTAGAACAATGTCAGATCTTAGCGTCAATTAACTTCCCACAGAGAATGAATAAGCCAGACAAGTTGTCCTGCAAATGAGAAGGCAGCCCTACAAGAAGTTTGGAAAGACAAGTAGAAAACCTTCTGTTTAGGAAATTTTCTTAAGACACCTCAATCAACAAATACTTTAGATAGGCTGGAGAAAAACAGAAATATAAACAAGAAAACACAAAATTGGAGAATTCAACAGTTAAAGGGCAAAAAGGAAAAATAATAGAAATAGCTGCCAGAATGTCAAGTTGCCGCAATGGGATAGAGCTAGGTACACAAACACAAAAATTTTTGAGGTGGCTCTTTTGGTTTAACTGTTCATCCACATTCTGCATTCTTGTTCACATCTCATCCATGACTCTTTAAAGCAGTGGCTCTCAGTGAGGAGTGATTTTTTTTTTTCCCTCCAGGGGATATCTGGCAATGTCTGAAGACACTTTTAGTCATCACAACTGGGAGATAACTGCTGCTGCTGCTGCTAAGCTGCTAAGTTGCTTCAGTCGTGTCCGACTCTGTGCGACCCCATAGACAGCAGCCCCTCTGTCCCTGGGATTCTCCAGGCAGGAACACTGGAGTGGGTTGCCATTTCCTTCTCCAATGCATGAAAGTGAAAAGAGAAAGTGAAGTCGCTCAGTCGTGTCCGACTCTAAGCGACCCCATGGACTGCAGCCCACCAGGCTCCTCTGTCCATGGGATTTTCCAGGCAAGAGGACTGGACTGGGGTGCCATTGCCTTCTCCGGGAAAATTGCTACTAGTATCTAATAAGTGGAGGCCAGGTGTGCTGCTAAAGATTCTGTAGAATGCATAGGATAGATAATACTTTTTTGTTATATTTGATGCAAATATCTTAGTCCAGGGTTTTGCTTGCTCGCAAATTCTATGAATGATCTTTTAGAATTGTTTTTATTTTTATGTAACCAAATCCATCAGTCTTCTACATTGTGATTTGGCCACTGCCATCCATCAGTTTTCCACGATCTGAACAAAAAAAAAGTGTGACAACAACCATACCTAAATGTATTAATAAAATACGCCTGAAGAGACCCTGACAGATTTTTACCATGGCCAAGACCTTATGTTTTCCAGAAGATAGGACAAGCAAAGAGGATGGTGAAAACTGTTGGGTCTTTATAAGACTACTTGCCATAGAGTCACATCCAGAGGGACCATAACCTCTTTGCTGTACATCCAGCCCCACTGCCATATGCATGCCAGCAGAGCTTTCAAATCTACACTTACCCAAGTTAGGGGAAATGAAAGAACTTTAATGTAGAATACATTTATTCTACTTGCTGGGGAAGACTGAAGGCAGGAGAAGGAGACGACAGAGGATGAGATGGTTGGATGGCATCACCGACTCAATGGACATGAGTTTGAGCAAGCTCCATGAGTTGGTGATGGACAGGGAAGCCTGGCATGTTGCAATCCATGCAGTCACAGAGTCGAACATGACTGAACAACTGAACTGAACTAAACCCATGTAAACTTTAGCTAAAACATAGGACTTTAGTGTAGAATACATTTATTTTACTAGGCTAATTTTATCTTCATGTTTGTTTCAGATGTATACGTCCACTGCAGGAGCCAACCCTTCCCATTGGCCCTCATCACCAGAAACAGAGAGGGGTAAAATTCCATCTGGACAAGACCACTTTCATCAAGTACTCTGTACTCCATTTCTCTACCCAATGTTTAACTGACCCTTACAAGCTTCCTGGAGTGTGTAGTCAAGTGGGCCTTAGGAAGCATTACTATAAACAAAGCTAGTGGAGGTTATGCATTTCCAGCTGAGCTGTTTAAAGATGATGCTGTTGAAGTGCTGTACTCAGTATACCAGCAAATTTGGAAAACTCAGCAGTGGCCACAGGGCTCGAAAAGGTCAGTTTTCATTCCAATCCCAAAGAAGCACAAGGCCAAAGAATGTTACAACTACTGCACAATTGTACCTACCTCACATGCTAGGCAAGGTAATGCTCAAAATCTTCAAGCTAGGCTTCAACAGTATGTGAATCAAGAACTTCCAGGTGTACAAAAGTAAAGTCAGTCGCTCAGTCATGTCAGACTCTTTGTGACCCCATGGACTGTAGCCCACCAGGATCCTCTGTCCATGGAATTCTCCAGGCAAGAATTCTGGACTGGGTTGCCATTTCCTTCTCCAGGGGATCTTCCCAACCCTGGGATCAAAGCCAGGTCACCCGCATTGCAACAGACTATTTACCAACTGAGCCACCAGGGAAGCCTTAAGTGTAGATGCACAAGCTAGATTTAAAACAGGTAGAGAAACCAGAGATAAAATTACCAACATCCACTTGATCATAGAAAAAACAAGGGAATCCCAGAAAAACATCTATTTCTGCTTCACTGACTACACTAAAGCCTTTGTGTGGATCACAAGGAACTCTGGAAAGAGATGGGGATACCAGACGGCCTTACCTGCTTCCTCAGAAACCTGTATACAGGTCAAGAAGCAACAGTTAGACTTGGACATAGAACAATAGGTTGGTTCAAAATTGGGAAAGGAGTACATCAAGGCAGTATATTGTCACCCTGCTTATTTAACATATTCAGAGTATATCATATGAAATGCTGGGCTGGATGAAGCACAAGCTGGAATCATGATTGCAGGGAGAAATATCAATAACCTCAGATATCCAGATGACACCACCCTAACAGCAGAAAGTAAAGAGGAACTAATGAGCCTCTTGATGAAGGTGAAAGAGGAGACTGAAAAAGCTGACTTAAAACTCAACATACAAAAAATTAAGATCATGGCGTCCGGCCCCATCACTTCATGGCAAATAGAGAGGGGAAAAATGCAAACAGTGACAGACTTTATTTTCTTGGGCTCCAAAATCACTGTGGATGGTGTCTGCAGCCATGAAATTAAAAGACACTTGCTCCATGGAAGAGAAGCTATGACAAACCTAGGCAGTGGATTAAAAAGCAGAGACATCACATTGCTAACAAAGATTCATCTAGTCAAAGGTTTTTCCAGTAGTCATGTATGGTTGTGACAACTGGACCAATAAGAAGGCCGAGCACCAAAGAACTGATGCTTTCAAACTGTGGTGTTGGAGAAGACTCTTGAGAGTCCTTTGGACAGCAGGGAGATCAAACTAGTCAATGCTAAAGGCAAACAACCTTGAATATTCATTGGAAGGGCTGAAGCTGAAGCTCTAATCCTTTGGCATTCTGATGCTAAGAGTCAACTTACTGAAAAAGACCTTGATGCTGGTAAAGACTGAGGGCAGGGGAGAAGGCAGTTGTATGGATCATCAACACAGTGGACATGAGTTTGAGATAGTGAAGGACAAGGAAGCCTGGCGTGCTGCACTCCATGGGGTTGCAAAGAGTGGGACCCGACTGGGCGACTGAACAACAACACAAGCTATACTGAGGGGACCCATCCACTCCTTTTTGCCTGTCTATTACAGAACATCAGCCTTTGGAAAGCCCTAAAGACGTAGACCCAAGTGAGCATAAAAGGTTTTGGGGCCAAAGAAAGTATAGGGCAGGAAGTTTGAGAAAGGTTTTGGGGCAGAGGGCTGCAAAGTCCAAGATGGACAAATGGAGGGAAGAAGAAGAGGAAAAAAAGGAGAAGACGGTGACCACTGAAAATAAAAATATATTCTTGAAAGTCCCAAAATGACAAAGCACTCAACAGCCAAGTACTCAAGACTTATGAAGACAGCCTCAAGGCCAGAAACCACGCACTAACCTGAGATGAGAGTCTTTTATGTGTAGAGTTGAACTTTCAAGTGGGGAAATGCCAAGGCCCAAAGGCAAACACAGCAAAAGATTTTAAACAGTGACGTTTAGGGTCTATGTTAGAATTTGTGGTAAAACAGAAGGCAAAATCTGCCAAAAAACCTGAAATGGGAAAGTGTCCTCCCCCAGTGCCTAATTGACCCTTCTTCCTACTCTGTGCAAAACAAAGAGAACAAGCAAGCCCATGCTGTCTGCATGCTGCATCACTCATTCAATGGACATGAACTTAAGCAAACTCCAGGAGACAGTTAAGGACAGGGAAGCCTGGTGGGCTTCAGTCCATGGGGTCACAAAGAGTCGGATACGACTGAGCGACTGAACAAGTGCTATCTTGCCCCTGAACCCAAGACAAGGGGAAAGACGGGGCTGAGGGATAAAAGGTCTGATTCATCAATAATGAAAATGAAAATAATGACAGTAGTTTTCCAGCTATGTGTCCATGTGTGCCAGAGACATCTCTTACCTCTCATTATATAAACAAAAATTACTACTTGACAGGCACACTAACTCTATAAAAGTGGAAACTGAGCTTCAGAGAAATTAAAAGTAACTTGCCAAAGGACACCCAGTTATAAGCAGTGCAGCAGCAGAACTCAAACTTTAAATCAGTATTCCTGTCCTAACAATGCTTATACAAACAAGACATAAGCTTTAAGATGGCAGAGCTCCTTCTCCAGAGCTTAAGCCTGCCCTCCTCAGACCAAGAACTCCCAAATATGTGCACTTCCACTGCATAAACCATCATCTCAACAGCACAAAAGCCTCCTGTTTGTTTCATCTTGATGGCTCTACTGCACCAGGAATGGCCATGCTACAGAAACTACCATACCATTTGATAGTGTCCTAATTAGCCAAAGAATGACACCCAAATTGCTTCACGAGGTTTCAGGTCCACTGTGAAGACTACTATGTAACTTGATCCTGCTATGCTGTGGTTTCCATCTTTCAGTTAATTCCTTGATGGCATCAGATCCTAGCCCTCCGGCCCTTGCACATGCTGTTCCTCCAAACACATTCATCTCACCCATTTCCCTCAGGGGGTAACTCCATCAGTCTGGCCTCTGATCACCATAGTTCATCATAGCATCTGGGAACCATAAAGATGGTTACGACACAGCAAGATAATGTCTACCTGCTCAGCCAGACAAGTACAGAACAAGAGGCACTATCCCCAGTGCTGAACTTAGCACCTGTATTAAACATGCCCCAAAATATGCAGAGTAAATGATGCTTAAAAATTAATAATAAAGGTCAATCATATAATATAACAGAAGATCTCGGTTCGATTCCTGGGTCAGGAAGATCCCCTGGAGAAGGGAATGGCTACACACTCCAGTATTCCTGCCTGGAGAATTCCGTGGACAGAGGAGCCTGGTGTGCTACAGTCCATGGCGTCACAAAATGTCAGACACGACTGAGTAACTTTCACTTTCATATAATGTAACAATCATTCCTGCTTAATACTTTTATTTAATCTTGGAAAAGGAAATCAACAGCCAATATTAAATTCATCTGTGATACAAGAGACTGTTGTTGCAATTTAGTGGCCAAGTCATGCCTGACTCTTTTGCAGACTAGCTTTCCAAGTTCCTCTGTCCATGGGATTTCCCAGGCAAGAATACTGGAATGGGTTGCCATTTCCTTCTCCAAGGGATCTTCCCTACCGACCCAGGGATCAGTTGCGTCTCCTCCACTGGCAGGCAGATTCTTTTACACTGTGCCACCACGGAAGCCCAAAACCATGGTATGATCCTACAGAGGAATGCCACTATAGCCATTAAAAAGATAGCACAGAAATACTGACTGACATGGGGAAATGTGTGCCCTAAGTTATATACAAAAACTGGTATTAAAAAAAAAAACAGTATTATATTAATAAACCAGTCACAGGACAAATACCGCACAATTCCACTTGTATGACGTATATGAAACAGTCAATCACAGAAGCAGAGAGTAGAATGGTGGTTGCCAGGAACTGGTGCAGAGGGGAAAGCAGGATGCTGCTTTTCAGCAGATATAAAGTTTATTATGCAAGATGAAGATCTCTGTAAGTTATAGAGATCTGTTGCAGCTAACAACAATGTACTGTTCATCTAAAAGTTCATTAAGAGGGTAGACCTCAGCAATATATAACAATATCAATTTCCTAAAATGATACAATGAATGAAAAGGATTAAAAGCAATTTAAAAAATGAAAGAAGCAGTATGTACAGCAATAACTCATTGTGTATGTGTAAGTGTGCCACATGTATAAACACACCAAAATGTTAACTGTAATGTTCACTGGTGGGACAGCAAAGGACTTATTTTCTTCCTCTTATTCCTCTGTATTTCCTAAAGTTATGTACTTAACAATGAAAGCTATGCTCACTTTCTCACCCAAGAGCCACATCAGCACCCAGCTCTTCCCTGCTATTAAGAATCAAATCCAGAGAAGTAATCATTTCTCCTTACCAAGGGGACACACAGCAAAGTGGTATAGAATACAGTTCTCATGTTTAAAGTTATAAAGTAGTTTTTGTTGTCAGAAGAGCATGGAGAAAAGCCAAGGATTTGTAAATTATACTTAGCAAGTGAAGGAGGGAACTCACAATAAACGAGGTATACCATGACTCTATGTTGAAACCACTTAAGAACTTTAAAAATACCTAGAGTCTATCGAATAGGACTGCCCAGCCTGGGCATCTAGATTTTGTTTAACTCTCCTGCAGCCAGAGTTAAAAATCACTACCTTAGAGCAAGTAAGAAATCACTATAGACTCAAAAAAATAATAAATCAACCTCAATAAACATAATGCTGACATGGTAGGAAAATAGCAATTTGGGAGATTCTGCTATAAATAAAAAGTAAAAATAATCAGATCTTCAACAAATCTTTCAGTTCCCTAAAGACTGAGCCACCAGCTCTCTAGCCATCAGGGTGTGTATGGGTGTGGGTGTGTGTCTCAGCCATCAGAGTGTGTGTACGTGTGTGCTCATGCTCTTTATGACCACGCTCTTTGTGACCTCATGGACTATAGACCCCCAGGCTCTTCTGTCCACGGAATTTTCCACGGAAGAATACTGGAGCAGGTTGCCATTTCCTAGTCCAGGGCATCTTCCCAACCCAGGAATCAAACCTGCATCTCTTGCATCTTCAGCGTTGGCAGGCCACCAATAATCATGCACAAATGCAGAATAACAATTTTTTATAATTAAATGTATTTATTTTTAGTTGAAGGATAATTGCTCTACAACATTGTGTTGGTTTCTGCCAAACATCAACATGAATCAGCCATAGATATATCTGTGTCCCCTCCCTCCCCATCCCACCTCTCAAAACAGAACCCTGGTTTGAGTTCCCCGAGTCACAGCAAATTCCCATTGGCTATCTATTTTACCTATTATAATGTATACGTTTCCAAGCAGAATAATTTTTAATCGATGTTTATTTCATGAGCTATTCATCAGCTATTCAGTCAGTGGTTGTTTCTTTTGCATTGAATTTTTTTATCTGACCATTTTTCCCTTGTCAATGTCAACTCCTTCAACTATGACTTACCATTTCACCCCCGTAAACATTCCATCTTTATATTTAAAAAGCTTTAGCAGACCTGATTGCAAAGCAACTGTCAATCCAAGACCAGCCTTCCCTTTGGCCCAGGTGTCTTCGGAACTCTTCGTAACCCACTACAACTGCCAAAGGTCCAGGCTCTAGACTCCTGCATTCTGCTACACCTACAAATGCCAACTCTTTCAATAGTACTTTTTAAATCTTGCCATGGAGGCTCCTTCAAATTTCAGCAGCACCAATTGGTTATAAATCATTCAGTTTTCCAGGTCGGCAGCCTGCAATTCTTGGATGGCCTCTCCACACAATAGCACCAAGCACTTAAACCACACAAAAAACCCCACCTCAAATAGTAATTTCTTAGACTTGAATCTCCTGCCACAGCACAACACAGGTCTGAGAGGGATCCCTATAGCAGGGAAGTTCATGTATAGCCTTTGAGAATTTGTGAATAAGTCTGGCGTTCAGGTTGTTGTGTGGTGTGTGTGCTAAGTCTCTTCAGTCATGTCCAACTCTTTGTGATCCTATGGACTGCAGCCCGCCAGGCTCCCTTGTCCACAGGATTCTCCAGGCAAGAAAACCAGAGTGGGTTGCCATGCCCTCCTCCAGGGGATCTTTCCAACCCAGGATCGAACCTGAGTCTCCCACATCTCCTGAACTGGCAGGCGGGTTCTTTACCACTAGTGCCACCTGGGAAGCCCCCTGTCAGGCAGATAGGGAGTTCTTAAAACAATACACAACAAATATTGATAAGGTACACATTTACCCCAAAAAGGTGGCATTGAATAAATGCTACACTGAAACCATAACTGCACAGCAAATCCACTGTTTGATACAGATACAAAACCTACAGTTCTCTAAAATGACACAGAATAAGAAAGAAAAGAAGAGAGGGTAAGAATCAGTGGTTCGTATCCGTAAAACTCAAGTGGGAATCTTATTCAGTATACACATTTCTTCTATACAAATACTGGCAGAAAAATATTCAAAGCTATCATCATCATTATTATTATTATTATTATCAGAGCTTCCCTGGTAGCTCAGCTGGTAAGGAATCTGCCTGCAATGCAGGAGACCCTGGTTCAATTCCTGAGTCAGGAAGATCCCCTGGAGAAGGGATAGGCTACCCACTCCAGTATTCTTGGGCTTCCTTCCCCTGTGGCTCAGGTGGTAAAGAATCTGCCTGTAACGTGGGAGAGCTGGGTTTTTATGATAACGTTCCCAAATTAAAGACACAGAAAACTCTATCAACAGGCAAATAGATAAGCAAATCATGGTGGGTCGAAACAAAGGGATACTAAGCAGTTAGAAGGAAGCAACTATTGATGTACCTAACAAGAAGGAGAAATGACAGATACTACTTTGAGTGGAAGAAGCCAGACACAAGATATGTTGCCTGATTCCCTATAGACAAAACTAATCTTTGGTGGCTGGAAGCAGAAAATGGTGGCCTACAGAGCAAAGGTGGGAAGAAGGGACTCCAAAGGCAGAGGAAGGAACCTATGGAGTGACAGAAATGTTCCATATCTTAGATATGATTCTGGTGGCTCCATTCATTGGCTTCCTGGTGGTTCAGATGGTAAAGAATCCACCTGCAATACAGGAGACCTGGGTTCAATCCTTGGGTTGGGAAGATACTCAAGAGAAGGGAATGGCTACCCACTCCACTATTCCTGCCTGGAGACTCTCATGAACAGAGGAGCCTGGAGGGCCAAGGTCCATGGGATCAAAGAGTTGGACACAACTGAGTGACTAACACTTTCACTTCTTCCATTTATTGTATGTAAACTATGGCTCAATAAAATTGATTTTAGAAGAAAAGAAACTTAATTAACTCTCACCCCACCAACATTAAAAAATGTCCCTTCCCCCAAATTCTGATTCCATAGACCTGCATTGAAACCTGGGGCTGACATTTTTAACAAGTACATAATGTTCTAATGCTAGTGGTCAGATCAACACCTTTGGATTGGGCAACCTGGGGTGGGATCAAGCTATGCTCTCTACAAGCAGAAACATATCTAAACAGGTGTGAGTAAATGACCAAGAAGGAAAACTCTGGAATAAGTAAACTCAAAACCTGAACTTACCAAGTGGTAGTCTGGTCCTTCCAAAGACACAAACAAGAACTCTCAGAGCCAGCCAGGTTCAATGATAAAGCACATTTTAAGTCAATCTCTGGCTCTCTGCTTAAATCCCATCATTAGGGGATTATAGATGAACTGTGGCTCTCCATTACATTCTGTTAAATACTAACATGTGACCTAAATACTTTTAATTCAAGCCAAAAGAAAGATTACCGGGAAAAATAACCTCAACTTGTACCTGATCAAACTCCCTTTAAATATAATGACTTAAATGGTTGCCTAACATAGAGTCTTGCTTTGAGGTTTAAAATTCAGTTTAAAATTCTGACCCTGGCTAGTTATCATTATTTCATTTAAGCAGTAATGAAATGAATAAGAAGTGGTTATTATTTGATCTTGTGATTACAGTTAAGCTCACAGGCTGTAACTAGCCGGGGTGGGAATCATTCTACAGTCATTTCCAAAACACTCTTAAGAACTCTTGCTCTTATTTTTCAAACTGCAAGTCATCATCCACTAATGGGCCAAGAAATCAACTTGATCTCAACCAGAATTTGTACAACAATGAAATTTAATAGAATAAAGAAAATTCAGAGCACACCTCACAAGATAAGGGTAACCCTTATCAAGGTAAAAACTGTGGGTCAGTCAAAAAGAGTCTAAAAGTCAGTGATGTAAACTAAAGCTCTGCCCAGTGACACAAAAGGCAGTTTAATACATGTTATTTGCTAAACTTTAACATACTCACAAAAATAATTTGCCAAAGTGATACAAGATGACAACACTGATAACAAAATATAACATCACCTTGCCTTAACAATGGAGAGAGTGCCCAGAATCATGGCTTCAGAGTGGCCTTTCTTTAAAATCTTTCAGAGCCCGAAATCAAAACACCTCAGTAACTGCATTCAAGACAGTATCTGTTTACATTGCAGTGAGTTGTGTAAGCTTCTGGCACTGTCTTGGTTTGTCAATTTGTTCTCAAGAAGGGAATTTTTAAAAAGTCAAATAGAACCTGGTTTTCTGAAGGGCAATCAGGGTTGGCTGCCAGGTTTCATCTCAGAAACCACCTGCTAACAACCTCAGAAGCCCCAGGACCTACGAGGAGCGTATGGTGCAAGCCTACAGGGAACGTGGAAGGGAAAGGCCCCAGGACGAATGTTGCTCAACTACTTAGTGAGTGATAGTCACTCAGTCATGTCCGACTCTGTGACCCCAGGGACTGTAGCCCACCAGGCTCCTCTGTCCATGCAATTCTCCAAGCAATACTGGAGTGGGTTGCCATTTTCTTCTCCAGGGGCTTGACTACTTAGGAATCACTTAAAAATGGAGTCAGGGTCCTCAACAGAGGGGACACAAAGCCATTGGAAAGACATGGCAAATATTCCTGGCACATCTATGGTGTAAAGAAGACCACTCCTAATTCAAAGCAAATTTTTTGGAGCATAAGATGAAATGACAAAATGATAGATGTTAAAAAGTATTCTCTGAATGCAGAAGACCCCTTTGGTTCCTTCCAGAGACATGGCCTGGGAAGTCTTTGGCACAGAATAACCTCCAGTCCCAAACTAAACTCTAAACCCTAAAGAAGCTTAGATCCAGCCCAAGATAGGCTGTTTCGCTGATGACAGTCTACACACAGCCTGAGTCATGAAAATCGTGGGTCATGCGATCTGGAGAAGATAATGACTCATTGGTTGCTCCATTAGGGGAAAACTAGAGTCAAGTTTACAGTAAGAGGACAAAGCAACTGATGTTCTGTTAGTTTGATGGCTCTAAAATACAAAGTCATCATTGATCGCTGTTTTTTGACTTAATGTAGGTGTCAGATGCTGTGCCTAGTATCATCCAACAGAAATCTTTTCCCCAAACTTTATTTAAAATTATAAGACTTTAAGATCCATCATCTTCACTGTGCCTCTCCTGCCCCAAATACTACCCACATGAACCATGCTGACACGCAGAGTTCCCAGGTCTTAGCTCAAAAAGCCTCCTCCTATAGGGAAGTATTCCTGGGTTAGTTGTCCCTCCACTTTCCTGTTTGCATAGTACATAGTTTCTTGGTCCAGCTCCCCATCCAGGCAGGGATTGGGCAGGGACACGGTGTTCATCACATAAAAGGCATTCAAATATGTGGAGAAATCCTCAGCATTTTTCCAAGCACCAGTTAGCCATACAAGCAAAACAAAACCTATTCCCTGCTCTCCAGGTTTGTTCAAGGAAAACATATGGCTGGGATAAGAGAGAAGGCGAGGGAGAGGTAATAGAGGAGAAGGTATAGCCTGTGGGCCAGGATTAAAATATACATAGATATTTGAGAAAACTCAAGCAGAATCAAGATGCATTCTATTG
The DNA here is from genome assembly GCF_000754665.1 of Bison bison bison. Taxonomy (NCBI): domain Eukaryota; kingdom Metazoa; phylum Chordata; class Mammalia; order Artiodactyla; family Bovidae; genus Bison; species Bison bison. The sequence goes on from NW_011494635.1 coordinate 8,877,045, forward strand.
CATTTACTTCTGTGTGATTTAACACGTCACTTTTTGTACAAATGATATTTTTTATTGAAACACTATTTTTAATGTATTAATGTTATTTTTAATGTACAGGGCACTGAAAAGTTAATTTTACATGCGATTTTAATGGCAAAATGTGAAAAACTGCATAATTTCACTTAACTTTATTCAAATTCTAGGAGGGGTTGTTATTATCCCCACAGTTTAGAAAACTGAAGCACAGAGAGGTTGACATACCCTTGGACAAAAGCCAAGGGGAAGTGGCAAACACATCGATCACTGAGAGCACAAAAACGGCTCCTATTCCCTCACGGACTGACTAACAGAACAAGGCTCTAAAGATGAACTGCCAGTAAAGGCCTGAGATGTTAGGTCTGATGGTCATTTTGGAGGAAGCTGAGCAAAGTCCCAGTTATTATCAGGGAATAAAAAGACACTTCTATACCTCCAAGTCACCTTTGTCATCTGATGTTTCCCTCCCATCCACCTTTCCAGTACAACAGCAACCCTGAGTGCTCAAGTAATCTCCAGGGGATGGCCCTGCCCCCACTAACTCTGTGCCCCTCAGTACCCACTTCAGCTCCTGCTGCATCCTCCCTTTCCAGCACAGCTGATGACTCATCTGTCACCTCCAGCTAGCCCCCACTGCAGAAGAGAAGACACTGTTCATGTGCTGGGAACAGCATCTCGATGCTTCAAGCTCAAACTGACTTACCAGCTCTCTCCTTGAATTACTCTTCAGACTAATCCATTCCTCTTTGGAATGCTCTCACCTTTCCTCTGCCCCAACTGCCAAAACAAAATTTCTTTCTTGCACCTGCAGAGAGAGGTCAAGCTCCACCTTTCCCTAATTTCCTGACTACCCATTATATCTGCTCTGTTTTGCTGGACTTTGGCCCACTTACTTCTCTCAACTACCTGTTCTCTTCCTATATCTGGAAGAAATCCCATTTGCAAATCTCTTCTATAGTAATTTTTTTCTCCTCACTCACCCCTGCTGCCACCTATTCCAGTTTACTAAGAGTTCTGTCTCCTCCTCACAGACTCTCCCAAGATAAGAAAAGGGGCGCTCTGCAATTTCACCCACCTTGATGGACTACCTGAAGGCTGAATAGTGGAATGTGCTTAGTCCCTCAGTTGTGTCAGACTCTTTGCAACCCCATGGACTGTATAGCCTGCCAGGCTACTCTGTCCATGGGGGTTCTCCAGGCAAGAATATTGGAGTGGGCTGTCATGCCCTCCTTCAGAGGATCTTCTCAACCCAGGTCTCCCGCATTGCCGGCAGACCCTTCATCATCTGAGCGACCAGGGAAGCCACACCAGGGTGTAACTGCACTGTACTGCAAATGCCTGGGGTGGGGACACTGATTTTTCTCCAGACTCACACCAAGGACACAGTGACTGAAACAGCTTTTCCTCGACTTTCATTGAATGGGAGCCTTTTTCCTGACCTTTAATAAACATCCCATACCTTTCTTTTTTTCCTTCAGAGGGGTATGTTCCTCCTAACCTATTTAAAAAAGAAGAAAAAGAAAGAAAAGAAAACCACATCCAATTGATACAGAGACTACAATTACTTAGAATCCTATGGCACAGATATATGGCTTTTGTTGTGTCTAAATCTGACATTTTTACACCTCCACAACCTTAAAAGAATTAAAAAATGGATGTACTCAGCTATAAAAGAGGATCCAGCTCTCCTTGAGGGTTGTTTAATCTATGTTCCTTGCTGTCTGTGTACTTACTTTTCCTCAAACCCCTAAAATTCTGTATAAAAGAGCACACAAGGCCTGGAAAGTTCCTGGACTGGACCTCACTCAGAGAATAAGGTAAATGAACACCTGAAAAACACTCAATCTAACTTTTGGGGGGGCCAAGATACTTGGCACGCAAGAACTTACTTTCCTGACAGATCTAAGGATGGAATCTATGCCCCCTGCATTGGGAACTCCAGAATCTCAGCCACTGGACCACCAGGGAATTCCCTGAATTTAACATTTTAATTGCTGCAGATCAGATTTTTTATTGGCACTCTCACATATTTAATGAAGAGCACTGTCTTCTAAGAGCTGCATAAATGTTAATGTTATTAATATTCAAATAATGTCTGACAGCACCAAAAAAGACTTTGGAGATTTTCTAGCAACCCAGCTGGGGAAACTCAAGCTATAGGTGCCTTACCCACCTACGGAGCCATGTATTAGCCAAAAAAAAAAAAAATCCCCACCCCCGAAACCAGCACACAGTCATAGACGGGGCACACACAGTCACAGATGCATATGCATGGAAACAGACACCCAGAACTCAGATGCACAGACAGACAGACAGACGCAGACACTAATTCCCCAAAGTACAGCTTATGTACCAAGAAATGGTCTTACCTGAAGAATGAAACCTTACTGTAGTATCTCCCAAAAATACTTTGTATTCACTGCCCCCACCCACCAATTCTGTGCTGGGCTCTGCTCAAGGATGGGATCATTCTGATGCTCAGCATGAGACGCTTCAGGTGCTGAAGGAACTTCGGTTTTTATAACCCACAGAGGCTTACCAAAATTGTATAACCACCCCACCTAATCAGAAATGCTATCTACTTTGTATTACACAACAGCCACCACCTGGTTACAAACTGTTACTGCATGCCTCCAGTATGGTCTGTTTACCATCAATCTGTGGCAGGTTTCTATGTGGCAAGCTGGATACCACTGTGGAAACCAAGCAACTGCTGGGATTACATATCTCAAACTTACACAAATAAGGAAAATTAAAACCTATCTTTCCAATCCCTTCCATTCAGATGAACAAGTCCACCCACACTGCTTTCTGCTCAGTGAAAAGGGAGATTAATTTTACTCCTTATTTTGGGGGGGGGTCATTTTTCATTTCCCCAATCAGGGGCCCACAGACAACTGTTTTCAAAACTCAGAGACTTTCAGAGATTAAAAATGTATCTGCAGGTATGATTTCTTCATTAAATGACAGGCAGAGCCAATAATAACTGTTACATTGAAAGCTAACCCCTGGGGCCCAGCTGGATGTGGCACCTGCTGTATGCACTCCCAGCTGCAGAGGCCCCACCAGACAGTGGAAGTGCCCATGAAGACACAGAAAGGGGCAGATATACACTGAAAGGGAAAAAGCTGCACCTGCAATCAGACTTTGTCCTTTCCAGTCCTGACCTACCAAAGGACTGCCAAAACCTGGGCAATGGGCACCTCATCTCTGCTGTGAGAGGACAAATACTAGCCTTCATCTTGCCACCACCACTGCACTTCCCAAATTCAAACAGAAAACCAAGAAACTCAGATGAGAAACAGCCAGACAGAAGATGCATCTTGGAAGATGAGATCCCTGAGATAAAAGCAGAAGAAGGAGGAGGACAACTTCTGGAGAGAAAAGCAGCATTAAGTGTTACTTATTCATGAGTAATCTTAAGGAAATCAACAATGAACAAAAGAGGAAGATGCCACTGGACTAGGGGAGAAGCTACAGCAGAAGCCAGAGGGATGGCTGGAAGCCAAGCACTTCAACTGTTCAGGGGCAAGAGATCACAACTACAAGCGCCCAAAACACAGGTGACATGTGACACACTCGACCCACCAGGCAACACGCCCAGGTACTCCCTTGCTCCAAGGTGAGCTAACCCAGGGTCCAGCCTATGGAAAAAACACTCAAGTCTCAGTATCCTGAATACAAGAACTATAATCAGGATGTTCTGTGAAGACAAGCTTCAGAAAGGAACCAAAACAAAATTTCAATTTGGAAAAAAAGGAGCAAAGGAAAAAAAAAGTTGAGTATAAACACAGGAAACAGGATCAAACAATTACATGAAGAAAATGGTCTAAGACCAAGAGACAACAAGCTGGGGTGGGGAAGAATTATGAGGAAACAAAAAGCACAGAATTAGTTTAGAAGCAATAAAGAGAAGTGAAACTGCATAAAACAGCAGAAAAACGAAAGGTAAAGGACAAGCCTGAGAAACTCCTAGATGTGGAAAAAGCCAGAAAGGCAGTAACAGTTCAGAGATGAGTATCATGGAGGGGACAAAGCAAAGAGCAAAGTCAAGACATGAATAATCCAGTGCTTCTTAAATGGACTTAAAAACAAAAAACAAAGAAGCCAGTCACACTGTAGGATTCCATTTATATGAAATGTCCAGAATAGACAAATCTATAGAAACAGGAAGATTAGTGGTTGCCTGGGGCTGGGGTAGAAATAGGGGACAGGAATGGGAGTGATTTAATGGGTTTGGGATTTATTTATAAGATGAAGAAAATTTCTAAAACTTGATTGTCGTGACAGTTGCCCAAGGCTGATTCACCAGAAGCCACTGAACTGTACATTTTTAAATGGGAGAACTTTACAGTTTCTGATTTATACCTCAATAAAAAATTTTTTTCTAAAGAACAATGAAGAGGACTTCCCTGGCAGTCCAGTGGTTAAGAATCTGCCTTCCAATACATGAGATGCAAGTTTGATCCCTGGTCAGGGAACGAAATCCCACATGCCACAACTAAGAGTTCAGATGCTACAACTAAAGATTCTACATGCCTCAACTAAGACCTGACGCAACCAAATAAACAATGAAACCAGATACAAAAGATGCAGGGAAAAATCACAACCAATTCTGAGATTAAGAAAAATCTGAGTACAGAGATGGGCACACCAGGCTTCCCAGGTGGCTCAATGGTAAAGAAACTGCCTGCCAATGCAGGACGAAAGAGATGTGTGTTCAACCCCTGGGTCAGGAAGATCCTCTGGAGTAGGAAATGGCAACCCACTCCAGTATTCTTGACTGGAAAATTCCATGGACGGAGGAGTCTGACGAGTCACAGAGTCAGACATGACTGAGTACACACATACATGGGCACACCAGAGTCATTAAAAAGTCAAGGCAAGAAATTAAACTTGAACATATCCTGGCAAAATAATTTAGCTATGGGATGAAACAGACACACTCAGGGAGATGGAGAAAATGTTTGGTTTACTTAAATGGTAGCAATAATTAAGATTAGCCCCAGGATTTTCCAAGACAGTAATAAACACCAGAAGTCAAAAGAAAATACAGATCTGTAAAGAGCTGGAGAAAAAGGTTTCCCAAAGAATTTTATAATCAAACAAGTTGCCCTTTGTGTGTTAAAGCCAAAAACTTCAGAAATGCATGAAATAGAAAAGCAAAGCCTGGGGCTATATTCTAGCCACGTAAGAAGCAAAATTCAGAGAGGTCACTAGTAAACAAGACTACTAATGATGTATGGCAGCCAAAACCATCAAAATTAAAACAGAAACCCAGTACATCAAATTATTCTCTAAGCATATACTGAAAGTGAAAGTATTAGTCACTCAGTCGTGTCTGACTCTGCAACCCTATGGACCGCAGCTCTCCAGAATCCTCTGTCCATGGAATTCTCCAGGCAAGAATACTGGCGTGGGTAGCCATTCCGTTCTCCAGGGGATCTTCCAATCCAGAGATTGAACCCAGGTTTCCGGCACTGCAGGCAGATTCTTTACCATCTGAGCCACTACATGATGTTAAAAATGTAATTAAAAACAAAGCAGAGTGAACAAGAGTACATTAAAGACTGAACACAGAAAATGAGAAGATGATGAAGCCCTTCCACACAGACAGGAATGGAAAAAATACCATTAGATTTCAGCTATGACAACTGAAGAAAGTTGTTTTCCATTTTTTTTTTTAATTTAAAAGAAACCATTATTAGAATTTGAAGACTAAAACTACAGACTAAAACTAAACCTGTAAATCAAATTCATTTCATTAAAAATATTCCCTGTTTTGTCAAAAAATAAACGCCTAAGATAGACCTTAAAAAGGAAGCAAGGGGAATTCCCTGGGGATCCCACGGTTAAAAAATAAAACATAAATAGACCCTGTGCTCTTTTTTAAAAGTTCAGGATTTATAAGGGATCAAACTGAAGGGACTTCAAAGAAGTTGTGCGTATGCTACCAAGACCCCAGTCCTAGTGCATCAATCTGGAAATCAGTGGCGTGGCTGCTCTGTCACACTCTAGGTCCCTTGATTAATGGCTCTGAGGGCATAGGCTATAAGAGGTGGTAGAGGGACTTTCCTGGACGTTCAGTGGTTATAACTCCAAGCTTCCACAGGACACTTGGGTTCAAACCCTGGTTTACTTAAACAGTAGCAATAATTGAGATTAGCCCCTGGATCTTCTGATGAATGTCAGAAGTCGAAAGAAAAAAGAGATCTGTAAAGAGGTGGAGAAAAGAGTTTCCCAAAGAATTTTATAATCATGTGGGAACTAAGAACATGTGGTCCTGGAGAAGTCTCTTGAGAGTCTCTTGGAAAGGAAGGAGATCAAACCAGTTGATCTTAAAAAGAAATCAACCCTGAATATTCTTTGGAAGGACTGATGCTGAAGCTGAAGCTCCAAAACATTGGCCACCTGAAGCAAACAGTTGACTCACTGGAAAAGACCCTGATGCTGGGAAAGGTCGAAGGCAGGAGAAGAGGGCAACAGAGGATGAGACGGTTGGATGGCATCACCAATTCAATGGACATGAACTTGGGCAAACTCTGGGAGATGGTGAGGGACAGGGAAGCCTGGCGTGCTGCAGTCCATGGGGTCCAAAGAGTCAGACACCGACTTGGCAACTGAACAACAATTGTTATTTTCAAATGTCAGACACAATGGAATTCATGCCAGAAAGTATTAAAAGGGAGAAAAAGGATCATTTTACATTGCTAAATTATAAAATTGACAATAGAAGTATGTTAATTTTTATGTTCTGAACATTATTTCACTGAAATAAGGTCCATAATGTTTATCAACACAGAAGAATGACTAAAATTTTATAAACATACCTACTGGTCTCCAAGAAGATAGGAGGCAAGAGGGTAGAGGGGAAATGAGCAGAGACTTGATCTCCATGTTAATTCTATTGTGCATCAATTAGAGAATCTGACCAATATCATGAATAAGGCTAATAAAGTAAGTATCAAACTTTGCATACCACAGAAAGTAGAGCTTTATTTTCAATGGCTAAGAAGCATTAGTGAAAACTGACCACCATGACGAATAAAAATTTCAGCCTCCACAAAAAGAACACTTCTGATTGTTTGCTCATAATGTTAAAAACAGATTTAAAAGAATTATCAACCAAGAAAATTTAACAACTTCAAAATTTTCTGCCTTTCTCCCAAATACGTTAGTTCAAAGGTAAAACTAAGACTGTTAAAAAATATCTTTACAATTAAAAAAAGAATAAGCAACAAAATACTCTAAAGAAAGTTAAAAATATTGGAGAAGGAAATGGCAACCCACTCCAGTGTTCTTGCCTGGAGAATCCCAGGGACGGCGGGGCCTGGTGGGCTAGCGTCTGTGGGGTCGTAGAGTCGGACACGACTGAAGCGACTTAGCAGCAGAGTTACGTTAACTTTTATCTTGACCATAAAATCTTCCTGAAAAACCACAGTAGATGTCACTTACCTGGATTTTGAGCAGTATTTTCAGCTTTTCCAACATACTAGAGGAACTATTTTTTCTAGAGGAAAATTAGAGGAAAATGCGCCCTAGAGGAGGCAATTTCTGACTGGAAGGGAATACTATGCTTCATAAGTAAGAGGCCTTTTAATACTTGAATAGATGGTTGCATGTAACTGTCCCTTAATTCAATAGTTACTCTTGTATACTTAGTTTGCTCTGTTCTGACAGGATTTCTACATGGATGGGTCTAAATATGGGGTAAAATTCTGAATTGGTCATTTTACCCTTTTTGTTACATTTAAGTGCACATATTTTAGTTGTGATAAAGGCTATGACTTTTCTAAAAATTTTATATAATAAAAAAAAAGAAAGTTAAAAATAAAGGAAGAGAAAATAGCTAAGAAATAAGCAGCAGAGTTGATAAATTTGATAAATACATCCAAGAAGGCTCTTAAACAAGCCTTTTGGCACTTCCCAGATGGCACAGCGATGGCGATAAAGGATCTGCCTGCCAATGCAGGAGACGCAAGAGACACAAGTTTGATCCCTGAATCTGGACGATCCCCTGGGGTAAGAAATGGCAACCCACTCCAATATTCTTGCCTGGAAAACTCCATGGAAAGAGAGGCCTGGTGGGCTCAGCCCATGGGATTGCAAAGAGTTGGACGTGGCTGAGCATGCACGCACAAGGCCAAAGCAGATAGAGACCTTCCATTCAAAAACACACTGGGCTCAGATGCATATGCTACAGAGACCCCAGTCCTGGTGCATCATCCCTCTACAACTTGGAAACCCAAGGCATTTCCCAGGCAAATGCCTCCCAGTATAAGGAAGTTTCTTCCTATGCTACTCAGTGCCAAAGCACTGGTAAAGGATGACAAGCTTGTCAATCATTTTAGAATCTAAGCATAACCCTGACTCCACATTTAACAAAGCACAAGAGAAGGGAAAAAGCTAGTATTACATTTCATATCTACAGGCAGAAGGGAGAAAACCATTAAGAGCCAAAAAGAAAATCAGAAACCAAAAAGGGATTTAATAAAGCTCAAAATCAATTTTCAAATGAAATCTGTCATGCATTCCAATATAGAAGAAAAATGTCCCCCCAAAGAATCCCTATCTCATGCCAAAAACCAACGAGATACTTTCTCTGAAAAATCCAGCAAGGTCATATTAAAGCCAAAAACAGAAGGGAGTGTGATGTCTCCATTAGAAAAGACTGTTCTGGAAGTTCTAATTCAGTACGAAAAGGATTTTAAAGTTCAAACAGCAGAAAAGGAAGGGGACTTCCATGTTAAGTCCACTAGTTAAGACTTCACCGGCCAATGCAGGGGGTGCTGGTTCAGTCCGTGGTTGGGGAGCTAACCCAAATTCCACATGCCTCACTGCCAAGGGAAATAAAAAAAAAAAACCAAAACACAAAACAGAAGCAATGTTGCAACAAATTCAACAGAGATTTTAAAAATGGTCCATGTCAAAAAAATAAAAATAAAAAAAGGAAGACAAAAGAATTATTCACAGATCTGTCTACAGAGAAAATGAGTTATAGGGGTGAGGGGGAGCACTGGAACCTGATGCTTCAAAAGAGCAGCCATTTACAAACAAAGGGAAACCCCACCCCATGGACTGGCATTACCTCAAAGGATAACCCTCTCTTAAAGTACTGCATAGATATACATGCAAGCAGGCTACAGTGGTTATCTCTGCAAAGTGTGATTATAATTGTTTTTACTTTGTAGAAAAGTTTTAATTTAAGCTTTAGTTTTGTCCCTCCCAAAGTATTAGAAGGCAAAATTAGTAGTAGCTCAATACTTAGCACCTATATATGGTTAGTAAATCTAGAACCAAAAATTAGGCAAAACAACCAAAAGGCTTTAAACATGGCCAAATACTGAAAGAAAAAAAAAGTTTAATTCTTCAGAAATAATTATGTATTTGAAAATATCTAATTTGATTAATGTAATTGCTGATTTATATTTTTTCCTTTAAGGACAAATATAAACGCTTTTTTTAAACCTTACACATTTGGTAATTATCTATTTCTGCCTTTCCAGATAAATGTTACATATTGACATTTGAGCATCCCTGTTTTTGTAAAACTGAGTAAAACAATAAAGAAGGTTTACAATTATCAACTGGACAAAACTACTCTGATCCTGGTAATAAGATTAACTGAGGCAGAGGGGGCAGTAGGTAGGTAAGTGTTTGTGCTCAGTCATGCTCAGACTCTGCAACCCTTTGGACTGCAGCCCGCCAGGCTCCTCTGTCCATAAGATTTTTCAGGCAAGGATACTGAAGTAGGCTGCCATTTCCGAGAATTCTCCAGGGCATCTTCCTAATCCAGGGATTGAACCTGTGTCTCCTGCAACTCCTGCACTGCAGGCAGATTCTATATCCTAAGCCATCAGGGGAGCGGGGAGCAAATTCCGTAAACACTAAAAGGAAACATATTAACAGGACCCTCTAGTATTACAAGGGCTTCCCTGGTGGCTCAGATGGTAAAAAGTCTGCCTGCAGTGCAGGAGACGGGGGTTTGATCCCTGGGTCAGAAGATCCCCTGGACAAGGAAATGGCTATCCACTCCAGTGTTCTTGCCTGGAGAAACCCATGGACAGAGGAGCCTGGCAGGCTACAATCTATGGGGTTGTAAAGAGTCGGACACGACTAAGCGACTTCATTTTCTAGTGTTATAAGACAAACTAAAAAATATGAAAATTATTTTATTAATATTTTGGAAAATTTCACACAAAAAGTAGATAAAACTACATTTTAACTTCATATCCAATTTATTTCTGACTATATATTGTTTTGATTCACATGGCAACTTCTCTACTTCATTAGAAGTGTCAAGAGACTACCAGGTGTTTGTGAATCTGCTGCCATTCAATTAATAATTAAACTAATAAAAAGCCTTGATTTTAAGTTGAACACACAACCAACTAAATTCAGGCAACACTTCCCAGCCTCCCTTGCAGCCAGAGGTGGCCATGTGATTATGTTTGGCCAATGGGATGGAAGTTGAAATAAACATGTGCTCCTTTCCCTTTTCCCACTGACTGAAGCAAACATCCTGAGCCATGTGAATGAATAAATACTCTAGAAATGGTGAAACTATAAGAAAAAAAGGAGCCAGATTATGTGAAAAGCTATTTCATATTTGTGTATATTGAAACAAAACTATACCCCATCTCCAAAAAATAACAAAACACACGTAAAAGAAAATCTGATAAGACAACATATTTAGAATAAACCCAGCTACTAAATTTTCAATAGGAAATAAACCAGTACATATTTCAAACCTGACTGAATGCTACTCTCCAGAGATGGATCACAATAAAGAATACACATTTGCATGAGGTGAATAAATTCACTGTTTCCCTTGACTACCAAAGGCTTCACTGGCAAACACTTAAACGCTGGCCTTTCATACATAATCTCAGAGCACAACTCGGAAGAATTCAGCAATAAAAGTAAACTTTTTCCACTCTGAAAGTAAATCCATAGTGAAGACCGCATCCTTCAAACTGAAGATTCACATTATGGTGTGCTGTCATCAGAACCTTGGCGTAGAATACAAGGGGTGGGAAAACAGAACTCACTGAGCATCCAGAAGCCCATGCTATAGACCATGCACAATTGTGCAGACCATGAATGATGGTGTAAGTGCAGGAAAACCATTATCCAGTGGGCCTCAGATGTCTTCCTCTGTAAAATAAGGACGTTGGTCTAAATCTATGGTTTCTGCACTTTTGCTGTTAGTAATGAAATAAGCATCCTCAAATTCAAAGCTAGGAGGGGGAGTGGTTTACATAAGTAGGTAGATGATGTTATTAAAATGAGGACTTGATACTCTTTACTGTAAAGTTTTAATACACACTTTCCAGAATACCAAAAAAAAAATGGCCACCAGTATATCAAAGATTCCATAACCATACGAACTTTGCTGAGAGCAGCAAGAAAAGTACATTTACAAGCTTTCTAGTAGCAGTGGCATGCAAATGTTATGCTGCACTACACCATCATTATTTAGTTACCTTAACACAATGTTGGGGAAACAGTGTCAGACTTTATTTTTCTGGGCTCCAAAATCACTACAGATGGTGACTGCAGCCATGAAATTAAAAGACGCTTACTCCTTGGAAGGAAAGTTATGGCCAACCTAGATAGCATATTCAAAAGCAGAGACATTACTTTGCCAACACAGGTCCATCTAGTCAAGGCTATGGTTTTTCCTGTGGTCACGTATGGATGTGAGAGTTGGACTGTGAAGAAGGCTGAGCGCCAAAGAATTGATGCTTTTGAACTGTGGTGTTGGAGAAGACTCTTGAGAGTCCCTTGGACTGCAAGGAGATCCAACCAGTCCATTCTAAAGGAGATCAGCCCTGGGATTTCTTTGGAAGGAATGACGCCAAAGCTGGAACTCCAGGACTTCGGCCACCTCATGCGAAGAGTTGACTCATTGGAAAAGACTCTGATGCTGGGAGGGATTGGGGGCAGGAGGAGAAAGGGAAGACAGAGGATGAGATGGCTGGATGGCATCACTGACTCGATGGACGTGAGTCTCAGTGAACTCCAGGAGTTGGTGATGGACAGGGAGGCCTGGCGTGCTGTGATTCACGGGGTCGAAAAGAGTCGGACACGACTGAGCGACTGATCTGATCTGATCTGATCTGATAACACAATGTTGATTTTGAATTAAAGGGGGACTTCCTCGGCGGTACAGTGATTAACACTCTGCCTTCCAATGTGGAGGCATGGGTTCAATCCCTGGTCAGGGAACTGAGATCCCACATGCCTGCTCAGTACGGGCAAATAAATAAATAAGTAGAACAAAGAACCATTTAAAAAATTTATTTTAAAAAATGGGCGGGGGGGAGGCAATGGGGAGAATATGCAAGACCAAAGAAGGCAAATATATCAACTACTTTAATTAATCTAAAAATATAATCCATTTTTAAATTTAATTCTTTGGGTTAAAAAAATATGACATTCCTATTAGAATGGCTAAAACAAAAAGAAACTGCTAACACCAAATGCTAATAAGGACACAAAGTAACTGGAACTCTCATACACTTCTGATGGGTTTGTTAAAATGGCACAATCACTAAAACCCAGCAATATACTCCTGGGTATCTTATTAGCAATACACTCCAGAGAAATGACAACTTATGCTCAAACAAAGTCTGTAACATAAATGTTTATAGTGGTTTATAATAGCCCAAATCTGGAAACAACATTCACCTTTGACTAGTGAATGAATAAACAAACCATGGCACATGCCAATTAAAATGTGATATCATTTCACACCTATCAGATAATGCAGGAATAAAAGAGTTTAATAATACCAAGTGTTAGTGAGGCTGCTGATAAACAGGAATTTTCCCACCATTGCCAGAAGTGTAAATTAGTTGAAATACTTGGGAGAATAATTTGGTAACATCTAGCAGGTTGAATGGAGAAGGCAATGGCACCCCACTCCAGTACTCTTGCCTGGAAAATCCCATGGACGGAGGAGCCTGGTGGGCTGCCATCAATGGGGTCACACACAGTCGGACACGACTGAAGCGATTTAGCAACAGCAGCAGGTTGAAGATGTGTGTGCCCTATGATCCAGCAATGACACTTCTCCCCTAATTTACCAGTATGCAACCAACACATCAATAGGACAATATAAAAATAAGTCCTGGTATGTTTAAACAGCAGAATAAAACAGAGCAGTTAAAACAAGTGAACTCTAGCTACTTGGATCAACATGGCTTGAAAACGTACTTGAATGAGCAAGTAGGCTGCAGAAAACATATCACATGAAATCTTTTATTATGATTATAGGTTTTAAATCAGTCAATATTATATGTGGGCTTATGGATATAGAAACATGTGATACAAAAGTAAAAATGTGGATTGCAAAGTTACCTATAGGAGAGAAAGAGGGAGAGAGATTAGGATATAAAAAGGGTATTTAAAATGTTTCATTTTCTTATTAAAAAAAAAAAACCCTAAAGCGAAGATAACATATTTATTTATTAGATTGAGGTATCTGACATGTGAGGGTTCATTCTTTCAATTTCTTTCTATTTGAAATGTCCCAATTAAAAACAAATTTTTAACAAAGAATCTCTAGAAGTATACACAAAACACAGACAAAAACTGGTAAAAGCAGTTGCCTCCAGAGAGGTAAGCTGGGATCAGACAGGAGGGAGACTTACTTTCCCTGTCTGTCTTCATGTACTTTCTGAATTTTGTTCCATGTATATCTACTATTTTTTTTTAACTACAAATAAATTTGACATACTCTTCACCTCCAAGGGGGAAAAAGAAAACTAAAGTATTTTTTATTTTGGATAAAGAAATGCCACGAATGGAGATTCCAGCCCAGACTTGCCATGAATGAGCTCTGTCATCTTGGGAGGCGATTTAATCCACCCTTCTCCAAGTGTTGTACCACTTCTAAAATCCTACCTTCTGTGAAAACACAAACATCTCTCCATAAATGAGAGATTAGAAGTTCTAAGTACACCAGCAAGGAACAATAAGCAGTTTTCCTGTAACCCTGGGTGGAAAACTTTTAGAATCTGTTATAACAGGTCTACATAGACCATCTGCAGTGATTGCCTCATGTCCTCTGTGGAAAAACGTGGGTAGAGATGTACACAGATATTCACTGTTACTCAACACTCAATGAGGCAGGAAGTTGAGGGAGCACTTATCTGATGACTTATTTTCTTACTGATCTAAAAAGTGGAGGTCACGGTGAAAAGTAAGGAGGCCAAGGATGAAATCTGGGAAAGGGATGGGTAAAATGACTGACAAAGGGAAAAAAAAAGTCAAGGATCTAACGGAGTCCAAACTTAGAAATATGTAAAGAAAGTCATCATGCTAGCCGATTTCTCTCCAGCAGAGCGCAACTAACAACAACAAAAAGACAGAAAAGTTACATAAGTAGGACTGCACCACGGACAAAAGCTGGCAAGTTATGCAGCCAGTTCAGAGAATGAGAAAACCAAGCTGTTGGTGAGATGAGAGTCACATGACTCCCTGGAGTCCACAGCAGGTAAGACAGATTGGGAAGCCTAGAGGAAGCCAGAGAACACCCAAGTACCCAAGATCAAGGACCACTGGAGGAGAACAAATGAGAGTATGAAGGACAGGATGTTTGTAGATGGGAGATTCTCCAAGCTCAAGGTTCGAAAGTATCATCTGGGAGATAACAAGGACCAAGAAAGCTTAAGTGAACTGGATGTAAAACTCCCTGGAAAAGATAATGTGAAGGAACACAAGGTTGGAAGACTGGATGAGCCAACAACTTAGAGATGATGTTAGAAGACACAGTGCAAAGAAACAGAGCAAGGCAGGAGCCAACATCCAAGGCCACATAATGGCCAAGTTTATAGATGATGGCAAAAAAGTAAAGGGAGAATGCTATCAAAAATTGGTATGAACTTCAAACAGACAGGGATTATGGCTAGAGAATACAGCCAGCTATTCTCACTACCTGGAACGCTACATCTAGAGAATTCCTACTCATACTTCAGACCTCTGTTTAAATGATCAATTGCTCAGCAATTCCTTAGCAGTAGCCTCAAAAGCCAAATTAAACTGCTCATCTCCCTTCACTGTTCCTTTCAAAGCAATGACACAACTCATACCAATTCTTTACACAAATTGATGTTCTTCCTGAGTTCATACAGCAAGGAATCCACATTTTCCTTAATCTATCTGGTTCCTAAGTTTGGACTAGCAAAATAGGATTTCAGAAAGGGAAGGGTATACCCAAGAATCTATCCAGAGCTGCCAGGTCAGGAAGGCAGGTTCTCTAACAAACTAGTTTTGTTATGGCTAAGGACACCTTAGCCATACACACTCAAAAGTAGTTTACTTGGTAAGAATTTCTAACATATTAAGATTCCTTTTTTATTTTAATGTGATTCTCACTATACTGCTGATGGGAATATAATTATGTGTAATTTTTCTTATGATAATATAAGAAACCCAAAAGTGCATAAATAAAATTTACTCAACAAACCATATAACTACTAAATAATTTATTTCTTTTTTAAAATACTTATTAATTTATTTGGCTGCACTGGGTCTTAGTTGCATGCTTGCCACAACTAGAGAAACCCCACATGTAGCAACAAATAGTGAAATAAATAAATATTAAAAAAAAAATTTTTTTTCTACTTCTCAGGCTATGGAATAAATGGATTAACATCTAGAAATACTGCCTATCAACTGATCTAATTTTGGTGGTTCAGTAACATTTTTTGGACAATGGGAAACCTCTATATTTGACAGGAAAAAAATGAGAAAGGGGAAGCTGATAGAAACATCCTAAAATATGAGTACATTTTATTACCCAGTCCTTCAATGGAAGTGGCCTCCATTATTAAATATTCAAACATCCAGAAGCTTAGAACTTGACAACTCAGTAGTAGATAAAGTAATGTGGTCTTGAGCTGTGCCACCCAATGCCACCAGCCCTGTGTAACTACTGAGACCTGAGATCTGGTCAGCCTAATTGAGAATAATAATGAAGCGATAATAATAATTACTAATAATAATCAATTTTATAACATTTTATAAAATATGTTACTAAAATAAATTTTACCTGTTTTTAACTTTATTCACCATAGCCACCAGAAAATTATGTATGTGACTTCCATTGTAATTGTATCAGACAGCCCAGTCTAAGAAAGTGGGTATTACTAGTAATAAAATATGACCAAGGTTAAAAAAAGTAGGTATCAGGGAAAAAAGTAAATGCTATTTCACAGTACATAACCAGTACGTAATCAGACTCATTCAAAGAGCGTATTCTGACACCTTTCTATAAATACACATGTACACAACACGGGCATCTTAGTCCAAATATCAAAGCGAATCCTATATCATGTCCTACATAATCAACTTTGCAGCCAGCTCTGTGATAGATGGGAACACGTGCCTTCACCTAATTTCTCACTCATAGCACCGAGAGGAGGAAGGGAAAAGGCCAAAGCTGAAATCCATGTGGTAACAAGCACAAGCTGAAAGGCCAAAAGAGGAGTTAGGAGCTCTTCTTAAGAAGCTCAGAACCAGAATAAATCTAAATAAAAACACAGGGCCCATCCAAGGGTAAACTCTACTACAAACCTAAAGGGGTGTTTTTTTTTGCAGGAGCTGTGCTGGGTCTTCCCTGCTTGAGCTGGGCTTTTCTCTAGTGGTGGTGAGCAGGGGCTACTCTCTAGTTGCAGTGCTCGAGTTTCTCATTGTGGTGGCTTCTCCTGTTGCAGAGAAGGGGCTCCAGGATGCACAGGCTTTAGTAGTTGTGGTGCATGGGCTCAGCACTTGTTGTTCTCAGGCTCTAGAGCATAGGCTCAATAGTTGTGGTGCAGGGGCTTAGCTGTTCCTTGGCTTGTGGGATCTGGGATCGAACCCGTGTCTCTGGCACAGGCAGGCAGATTTTTTTTATCACTGAGCCACCAAGGAGACCCCAAAGGGGCTTTATAATTACTGAATTGTAAGTTCAGGTTTTACATGGCTAACCTAAAACAAAATACTTGTATTTAAAAGGGAATCTGATGGGAATTTGTCCCATCAGAGGGAATGGGACATTTACTGTCTATACCAAACAAATTAAGCAATTTATATGTCTTAATTCAACACTAACATGTTGATTTTAAAATATATCCAACTGAAGAGACCACAGCTGTTCTAATATGCTTGGAATCTCTTTCGTATAACCATTACATAACTCTTCCATCTTCCTCTTTCTTATGCAAGCTCTGTAATCATCATTAGTGTTTATACAGTTTTTTGAAACTACGCAATTTCTCTCATAAATATTTAATTCCCTTGTTGCCACTGATTGAACTATTAATGTAAACAACACAGCATTTCTATATGACGTTTTTAGTCATGAGAAAATAGGACTCTGATGTCAACAGCAAGAAGAGTTTATAAACCAAAAACACCAGAATTACTGGACACAGTGAGGTCTCTCAGAATCAGCCTCCAAAAAAAAAAAAAAAGAAATCAGCCTCCAATAAAACAGAAATTTCCCTTCCCTGCTCAGTTTTTCATGCAGTATATTTATCCGAGACCCTTCAGATCTGTGGTAGTCAAATAAACTCCTAAAATGCATGTGAATCAGCATCCAGTCTGCAGGCTCCAGAGACTGGGCAGAGCTGTTGTTCTCAGCCATGAACACCCAGGCAGTGAACTGTCACCTGTGTGCTCTTGATAACAATAATGAAAAGTACTATTAAGCCTTTGCTTTTTCTTAGCTCAGTAAGAGCTCAGTAGTTTATCATCTGTACTGATAATCTCAAAAAAATGGAATAAACCAACTGTTCAGCTAGCTTCCTGAACCACAACTATCTTAGCACTGGGATGGAAATTAAGAGTACACGTGAAGCAACATACCACCTAACTGGACAGACTGGGACAACTACTGAATTTAAAAAACACAGCATAATTATCAAACAGTGCATGAGAGCTCAGAAAAGCAGCAACTCAACAAGGCTTCAAACTGTTAGAAATGACTTTTGGAAAGTGGGACTTGGCACCAGCCTTGAAGGATGGAGAGTCTTGAGCAGGAGGTCATCACGGAGTCCAGAGGTAGGCATGAAAACAGGTTAAAGAGGGCACACAGTGGGCGATAGAGGAAGAAGACCCCTCACATGGTCACTGGAGTCTCTGAAGTCCATGTGACTGCAACACAGCTTTGTGACACATGAGCTTCTGGGTGTGTGAGGAGAGTAGAAAGAGCCCACCGCTGGATAACCAAGATAGCCGATCAAGCAGCCACCACGTTAATCCAAGTATATGGATCTTGGCAAGTGGGACGACAGAAGCAACAAGGATAAAAAGGGATGGCTAGAGGGAGCAGTTCCAAAAATAACTAAGACTTAGTGTTAAAGATGACCTCTGGGAAAACAAGACTGTCTCTACTCACAAATACGTAAGGAACAGATTTGATGGCGAGTAGTGAATGAAGTTTGAACGTTGTGAATTTGAGCTGGTGGTGGCATGTACATTTAACAAGGGGTCATCAAAGACCACCAGAAATTGAGAGAAGCTCTGTGAAAGGCTTCTCTCATCAGTCAGTAAAGAATCTGCCTGCAGTGCAGGAGACCTGGGTTTGATTCCTCGGTCAGGAAGATCCCCTGGAGAAGGAAATGGCAATCCACTCCAGTATCCTTGCCTGGAAAACCGCCTGGACAGAGGAGCCTGGTGGGCTGCAGTCCTTGGGGTCACAGAGTCCAGCACGACTAAGCAACTAACACTTCACTTCACTTCTGTGAAAGAACATAGCAGAGAAAGATCAGTCAACTGAAATATGAAAATAGTAACTGAAACTCTGGGAGCTAGGAGACCATTTATTTTGCAGATATCCACAGGCAGAACTGCCTTCCCCTCACCTCTCTTTTCATTAGTAACTGTCACTTTAAGAATGCAAAACATACAATTTAATGATGTCTTATGTGAAAAAAACTACACACAGAAAACAAAAAGAATGAAATAAATACACAAAAATATTCACAGTGCTGTTGTTAAAAACAGGATCAAGGATATTTTCTTCTTCCTAATTTTTGTTATTTCCCAAATTTTATTTAATTTTTAAATAGAATTCTATTAGAAAACTGGGTGGTTAGTCACCTAGAGCCAGATATTCTGGACTGCAAAGTCAAGTGGGCCTTATGAAGCACTGCTATCAATAAAGATAGTGGACGTGATGAAATTCCAACAGAAATGTTCAAATCCCTAACGGATGATGCCATAAGGTTTTGCATTCATTATGTCAGCAAATCTGGAAGACCCAGCAGTGGCCACAGGACTGGAAAAGGTCAATCCTCATCCCAATTCCCAAGAAGGGAAGTACTAAAGAATATGATAACCATCGGACAATTGCTTTCATCTACCATGCTAATAAGGTCATGCTTAAAATCTTGCATGATAGGCTTCAGCATTAGGCGAACCAAGAACTTCCAGATGTCCAGACTAGGTTTAGAAAAGGAAGAGGACCTAGAGATCAAATTGCCAACATTTGCTGGATTATAGAGAAAGCTAGGGGATTTCAGAAAAACATCTATCTTGGTTTCATAGACTACGCTAAAGCTTTTGACTGCATGGATCATGACAAACTATAGAAAGCTCTTAGAGAGACGGAAAACCAGACCACCTTACTTGTCTCCTGAGAAACTTGTGAGTCAAGCAACAGTAAAAACCCCGTATAGAACAACTGTGTGGTTCAAGATTGAGAAAGGAGCACAAAAGGGCAGTCTGCTGTCACCCTGTTTGTTTAACCTGTACACTAAGCACATCATGAGAATTGCTGGGCTGAGTTACAAGCTGGAATCAAGACAGGCGGAAGAAACCTCAACAACCTCTAATGTGGATGATACCACTCTAATGGCAGAAAGCCAACAGGAACTAAAGAGCCTCTAGAGAAGGGTGAGGGAGGGGTGTGAAAGAGCCAGCTTATGACTAAATAATAAAAAAAACTAGATCTGGCCCCATACTGCATGGCAAATAGAAAGGGAAACAGTGGAAGTAGTGACGATTCCCTCTCCTTGGGCTCCAAAATCACTGCAGACGGTGACTGCAGCCATGAAATCAGAAGGCAATTGCTTCTTGGCAAGAAAGCTATGACAAACCTAGACAGTGTGTTGAAAAGCAGAGATATTACTCTCTGACAAACATCCCTATAGTCAAGGCTATGGTCTTCCCAGTGGTCACATATGGCTGTGAGAGCTGGATTGTAAAGAAGGCAGAACGCCAAAGAATTGATGCCTTCCAACTGGTGGTGCTGGAGAACACTCCTGAAACCTCCTTGGACAGCAAGGAAATCAAACCAGTCACTCTTAAGGGAGATCAACCCTGAATATTCACTGGAAGGACTGATGCTGAAGCGCCAGTATTATGGTCATCTGATGGGAACACATGACTCGTTGGAAAAGTCCCTGATGCTGGGAAAGATTGAGGGTGTCAGAGGATGAGATGGCTGGACAGCATCACTGATGCGATGAACGTGAACTTGGGCAAACTCTGGGAGATGGTGAGGGATAGGGAGGCCTGGCGTGCTGCCGTCCATGGGGTCGCAAGGAGTCAGACACGGCTGGGCGAATGAACAACAAAAACATTAGAAAATTAAAAATGTTTTAAAAAGGAATGATCTCCTCTAAGTATTTTTTAAATTTTATTTATTTTTGGCTGTGCTGGGTCTTTTGGTGCTTCAAGCGGGCTTTCTGTAGTTGCGGTAGGTGAGGACTACTCTCTAGTTGCAGGGCTCAGGCTTCTCATTGTGGTGGCTTCTCTCGTTGCAGAGCACAGGTTCTAAGATGCACAGACTTCGGTATTTATGGTGCACAGGCTCAGCAGTTACAGCTCACAGGCACTATAGAGCAGGCTCAGTAGTTGTGATACTCGGGCTTAACTGTCCCACAGCATGTGGAATCCTCCCTGACCAGGGACTGAACCTGTGTCCTGTGCACTGGCATGAGGATTCTTTATCACAGGACCACCAGGGAAGTCTCCCTCTGAGCATTTTTGAAAGTTCTTGTAAGTTTTCACTCAGCGAATTAATTTTACTGTATGTAAACTAAAATTAAAAATATCATTGAAAAAATATTTTACATTCACCATGCTGAATAAATTTAGCTGTAACAAGGCAAAGCAGAGCATAAATTCTTCAGTTCAGTTCAGTTCAGTCACTCAGTCCTGTCCAACTCTTTGCGACCCCATGAATCGCAGCACGCCAGGCCTCCCTGTCCATCACCAACTCCCGGAGCTCACTCAAACTCATGTGCATCGAGTCAGTGATGCCATCCAGCCATTTCATCCTCTGTCATCCCCTTCTCCTCCTGCCCCCAATCCCTCCCAGGATCAGAGTCTTTTCCAATGAGTCAACTCTTCGCATGAGGTGGCCAAAGTACTGGAGTTTCAGCTTCAGCATCATTCCCTCCAAAGAAATCCAAGGACTGATCTCCTTCAGAATGGACTGGTTGGATCTCCTTGCAGTCCAAGGGACTCTCAACAGTCTTCTCCAACACCACAGTTCAAAAGCATCAATTCTTCAGTGCTCAGCCTTCTTCACAGTCCAACTCTCACATCCATACATGACCACTGGAAAAACCATAGCCTTGACTAGATGGACCTTTGTTGACAAAGTAATGTCTCTGCTTATAAATTCTTGCAGTGTCTCAATTCTCAGTTTGCCAATCCATCAAAGTTAACTGGAAAATCTTATCACTGTGCCCAACAATTTTATTCCTAGAATTTCTCTTCAAAGTACATACAAAAGTCTCTTCAAAGTACATACAAGAAATTTCACTTCAGTGTTATTTATAACAGCAAAAAATTTTAAATGACCAAAATGGCCCTCAAGCTTTGGGTTGAGGGAAATGGTAGGAGGAAACAAGAGGAAAAAAAAGAAATGTTTCTTAGTAAGGTGTTTGTGCATAGTCTCACTACTTAAGTTGGTGAGTACCTGAATTAAAGCAAGGCGACAGGTCTTCAATTTTTTTACCCCCCAGGCTTCACATCTGTGACCCTGACCAAGAACTCCAACAGCAATAGACGTTTAAATGTCTGTGGATTAAAAAAAAGTCAAAAGCCCACGTAAATGAAAATGAAAATATTTACCTCCTACCTTGTAATTAGTATAAGTGGCAAGACTGTGCCTGTTTGTTTTCTAGTTTAATCTACTTATGTGGAATTTGGCCTCAAAGAAGTCCATTACCTTATCATTAGCACCAACCTAATGATTATTCCCAGGATTGCATTTAGATCTTTGCTGACCCGTGCAAAGGGCAAAGTCAAGCGCAAAGGGACCCTCAGCACAACTCTGTCACAAAACGCACAACAGGCAAGGTTGTGTTTTGGATGCACCTAAATGCAGACATGTCCATACGCTTTCCATTACCAGCGGCCAAGCTATAATTCCCTGTGCTGCCAAAGTCCAAGCTCAGAGGAGCATGTGGAGTCCCGGTTATGAAGTCAAAACCCAGCTAGAGAAAAGCAAACGGTAAATCAAAATAAAAAGTAATAATAAACCTGGCAGGAGGCACTAGGCACGAATGCAGTCTACTTTTCACTGGGCCATGCTCAATCCTAGAACTCCCTCTCTTACTTCTTTCCTCCAGAGGAAAATATCCAAGGCCCTAAACCATCCCTGGGCAGGATTACAAATTGAACCTTCAGTCCCTCAAAAAGTAACTCCCTGTTTGCACAAAATATTTTAGAAGACAGTATTTTAGAGTGGCAGGAGAAAGCAATTTTGTACCCAATGGGCTTTTTTGATAACTCCACATGCCTTAACACAACGCCTCTATTTTTAAAAAGTTTTAAAGATTTCAGTTCTCACTATGTGTCAGGCACTGTACTCTACATCGTATGTGTAATATTTCATCTTCAAACAACCCTTGATAACTGGGCCCACACTTTACGAATAAGAAAACCCAGAAGGGGTGAGGCCTCCTGGTCAAGGTCCTGGAGGCGTGACAGTACACAGAACAGAGCCCCAAGAGGATTGAGACAGCAGAACCTTCACCTTTCATTATGACTCTACACTGCCTTCAAGGCCACCCCTAGAATAAACTGAGGCTAATATATTTTGAGAGGAAAATAGAAGACTTAATTACTCAAAAATCATTTTCTTAATGTTTATTAAATAAACATCTTAATGTTTATTAAATGAAACCATTTCATGTACTCTTGTATGTATGCATGAATTTCACAATAAAAACCCAGAGCCTGACTTAGGCAGCATCTCTGGAACGGCCAGTGCAATTAGGAGCCTGGCTCTCCATTATAACGAGAAATGCATGAGATGACTACAGTTCAGCCAGATACCAACAAGTTCTTCACTGGGAAATATTTAGGCTGTGAATCTTTCAACATCACTGATTATTCTAGGCCAACTTAGCATTACCACTCACAGATGACTCTAGGTAAATAAGTAAATAAATGCCAACAGAGCTGTACCAGTCGCCTTCAAGAAGCCTCCAGTGATCTTGTATATGTAACTTCAGAAACTAAACAATGGTCTTTTGCTGTTTGGAACAAAAGACACTACTCATTTTAAATGATACAGAATATGAATAGAGAAACTATGGTTTTCTCCATCTAAAACATACTCTGCATACAAGGGGGAAAAAAAAAAGCATAATTTACTTTCCAAAACTAAATCTTCAAAAACATAAATCTACTTTAATCTATGTTTATTAAAAACTTAGAGTCAAAAGGGAGGTAACAATCAATGAAGATTAGCCAAGAAGAGGAATACTGGAAAGAACATGGAAGAAAAAGTAAGAAAAGCTTTAAAAGAACATCTTATTTTTAGTGAAATAAATTATACATTTTGTATTTTGAAAAATGCAAGCTGTACAATATGCATAGCGTCATTTGACTTTTATTATAATTACACAGACCATATTTGTGGACACAGGAATGAGCTGAAAAGGATAAACATTAAAGTGCCTTGAGTGTAGGGGGTGTAAGAATCTATATAACTTTCAAATTTTACTTTATCCAATTCTGACTATTTAGAATTAGTTAGAATTCTCATTATTTAGAGTTAGAATTAGTTATTTTCCAACATGCATATGCTTGTTTTATAAATATATAAGAATCTATGACTTTCAAAATTTACGTTATCCAATTCTGATTATTTAGAATTAGTTAGAATTCTGATTAGAGTCAGAATTGGTTATTCTCCAACATGCATATGCTTCTTTTATAAATCCTTTAGAAAGTTAGAAAAAAAATTGTTTTAAAAAAAAAGGTTCCATGATAGCAAAGCTGCAAATTAACAAAATATCATTTAGACATATGATAGAAAAATTCTGAAAGTGAAAGAACTATGACTCTGAATACTTATCTTTGGAAAATATTTTGTAAAGCTGAATACAAGAACTCACTTTCTACTCTACTGAACAACTATCAGAAACCAAAACAGAATTGGGTCAGAGGTTCTAATATTGGGGAAATGCAAACATTTTAAAGAAAAGAATCTGGAGAAAGAAATTAAGCAGAAGCCACTCAACAAAAACAAGACTGAGTTATCAAATGAGCATCCACAGTGCCACTGGAACACCTCTCCCTTCATACTCTGAAAACCTGTCCTTTGCACACAAGGCTACACAGCTGACGTCACAGCCTAGGCCCAAGTACTACATGCAGTGATTTCCAACTGTGATTTCCTAGAGAAAAAAATCATCAAAAAAAAAAAAATGGGAGGGACATCCCTTGTGGCCCAGTGGCTAAGACTCCACACTTCCAATTCAAGGGACCTGGGTTCAATCCCTGAGCAGGGAACTAGAACCCACAAGCAGCAACTAAGACTTTGTATATCACAACTAAAAGATCCTGCATGCACAAGCGAGACCGAAGATGCTGCTTGCCATAACTAAGATCCGCTGCAGTCAACTAAATAAAAACATTTTTCAAATGTAGTGAGAATAATACAGAACTGTCATTTTTGCATTCACCATTTCTTTAAAAAGGAACATTAACACTTCAAAAGCAGGACAAATCTAACCCCAGAGCTAATACAATTCACAGGCCAGAAACTCTGAGAAGCAAAATTATTACATCAATTCAGTAGATGCCAAATAGGCTGTCAAAACACCTATTCTGATTTTTATTATTATTACTGGCCGCACCATGCGGCAAGCAGAATGTCCCAGACCCATGCCCCCTGCAGTGTAAGTGTGGTATCTTAACCACTGGACCACCAGAGAAGTCCCACCTACTCTGGATTCAAAAAACAAAAACAAAACCTCTTCAATTAAAATTAAAATGATACTTGCTGAACATGACAAAGAATATCTTCTGAAAACAAGGGCAAACACAAAATACACTTTTCATGCTTTTACATTTATATTGTTTTAAAGAATTTACAAAAGCACTTGTATGTACCTGAAAATCTAGATTAATGAGCAAATTTTTAGTAAAACTATTTTTTGAGATCCTGAATAAGTAATAATAACTACAGAAAAACATAAAAGCAAAAGAATTATTCTCAAGAAAGTGTCAGCCTCAGACAAATTCACAGGCCAGTTACTTCCTAAACTTTCTGGAAAGAAATGGGAAATTGGTAACCTTCCCAATTTCTTCTAGAAAAATTGACAAGCTAACAAAGAAAGAATAGAAGAAAACTGTATGTTAACCTCACTTGCCATTTCTAGATTTTTTTAACTTTTGCAAATTTGACATGCAAAAAATGACACCTGGTTTTAATCTTGATTTCTTTGATCCATGTGTATATAGTTCTCCTATGAATTGTAAATGCCTTTTTTCTTTTTTAAATAAATTTCTAGATTTTTAAAATTAATTAATTTTATTTTTGGCTGCTCTGGATCTTCGTTGCTGTACGCGGGCATCTCCAGTTGCAGTGTGCAGGCTTCTCACTGCATGGCTTCTCCTATGGCGGAGCATGGGCTCTGGGCATTTGGGCTTCAGTAGTTGAACCCCCGGAGAAGGCAATGGCACCCCACTACAGTGCTCTTGCCTGGAAAATCCCATGGCTGGAGGAGCCTGGTGGGCTGCAGTCCATGGGGTCGCTAAGAGTCGGACACGACTGAGCAACTTCACTTTCACTCTTCACTTTCACTTTTCACTTTCATGCACTGGAGGAGGAAATGGCAACCCACTCCAGTGTTCTTACCTGGAGAATCCCAGGGACGGCGGGGCCTGGTAGGCTGCTGTCTATGGAGTCGCACAGAGTTGGACCCGACTGAAGCGACTTAGCAGCAGCAGCAGCAGTTGCAGCCCCTGGATCCTTAGGGCAGGCAGGCTTCAGTAGCCTAAAGTATATGGGCTTCCCTGGTGGCTCATACAGTAAAAAATCTGCCTGTAATGTGGAAGACTCAGGTTCAATCCCTGAGTCGGGAAGATCCCCCGGATGAGGGCATGACAATCCACTCCAGTATTGTTGCCTGGAGAATCCCATGGACAGAGGAGCCTGGAGGGCTACCGTCCATACGGTGGCAGAGTCAGAGACGACTGAAGTGACTTAGAACACATGCACGCAAGGCTATTACCAAAATATGACACAAAAGTCTCAGATTTTACTTTTTAATAGTACTGGAGCAAAAGTAAGGAATTAAGGCACAAGAGCGCCATCAACCCAAAAGAGACATTGTATGTGTGCTATGCACTAAAGTGAAAGTGAAGTCACTCAGTCGTGTCCGACTCTGTGACCCTGTGGGCTGTAGCCTACCAGGCTTCTCCATCCATGGGATTCTCCAGGCAAGAATACTGGAGTGGGTTACCATTTCCTTCTCCAGGAGATCTTCCTGACCCAGGGATCGAACCCAGGTCTCCTGCATTGGAGGCAGATGCTTTAACCTCTGAGCCACCAGGGAAGCCTATGGACTAAGACAAGTACTAAGCACCAAAAGTACCCAAATTTAAAACTTGGGTGGAAAAGCTTATAAATGACTCCCAGTCTCCCATTCTGGCTGCTTAGAATAAGAGCACCCAACTTCCAGACCATAACAGTTTAAGTTCCCATTTATTGGGACCAAGATGTTGACAACTTCTAAAGTTCAAATTTTACTTTTTAATTCAGGTGATTAACCCAAGCATATTTTAAAAGAGAAGCAAATTTGAAATCTGAAAAAATTTTAAACAAAATCATGCTCTGATCATTCATCCATAAGAAAAATATTTCCTTTGAAAAATGAGATTTTTATTTTGAAAACCAAATCCCAAGAAAAACGATCTACAAATCAAAAGCTTATGTCTTAAATACATCATAAAATTACAAGAAAAAATGGGTGGGCAAGTATTAAAGCGTTAATATCTAGGATATAAAAAGAACTGCTATAAATCACCAGGAAAAAGATGAACACAGGATTATAAAAACTAGTGAAAGAAATAAGTCAAACAAAAAAAAACTCATTAAAAAGTGTTCAAATTCACTAGTTATCAAAGCAAAAGAAACATGGTTCTTCTTGGTTTAAAAAAAATTTTTAAGTTTAAATAGTAAGATTAATTCCCTAACCTGGATGCAGAAATATCTGGCATATATGTTACATATGTATCAAAGCTTTAAAAATGCAAATGATATCCCTTCTTCTAAAAATGTAGTCAGAAGAAAAAAATCAGAAAAAAGCAGATAGATTTCCATACAAGGCTATTCACTGTTGTATTCTGTTCACTACAGGGGGGAAATAAATAGCTCATAAACTAAATACCCAACAGTAGAAAGATCTGTCTAATAAAACATGATGTATTCAGCACAAATGAGCTGTTAAAAAATATGTTTTAAGGGACTATTTAATGATTTAGTTATAAGCCTAAGACACATTGCTAAGCTTAAAAACGGGATTTAAAAGGCCCCTGTAATCACTGCAGATGGTGACTGCAGCCATGAAATTAAAAGACACTTAACTCCTTGGAAGGAAAGTTATGACCAACCTAGATAGCATATTCAAAAGCAGAGACATTACTTTGCCAACAAAGGTCCGTCTAGTCTAGGCTATGGTTTTTCCTGTGGTCATGTATGGATGTGAGAGTTGGACTGTGAAGAAGGCTGAGCACTGAAGAATTGATGCTTTTGAACTGTGGTGTTGGAGAAGACTCTTGAGAGTCCCTTGGACTGCAAGGAGATCTAACTAGTCCATTCTGAAGGAGATCAGTCCTGGGTGTTCTTTGGAAGGAATGATGTTGAA
>NW_011494635.1:8905274-8916542 GCF_000754665.1 Bison bison bison
TGGACGTGAGTCTCAGTGAACTCCAGGAGCTGGTGATGGACAGGGAGGCCTGGCGTGCTGCGATTCACGGGGTCGCAAAGAGTCGGACACGACTGAGCAACTGAACTGAACTGAACTGAACTGTATGTATGGAAATTCCTTGGCAGTCCAGTGGTTGGGACTCGGGGCTGTCACTGCAGCGGCCCAGATTCAATCCTGGAAGGGGGAACTAAGATCCCACGAGTTGTGTGGCAAGGACAAAAATAAAAGGCCCCATGAGATCTCTATTTTGAAACACACACAAACAAACATATATAT
The DNA here is from genome assembly GCF_000754665.1 of Bison bison bison. Lineage (NCBI taxonomy): Eukaryota > Metazoa > Chordata > Mammalia > Artiodactyla > Bovidae > Bison > Bison bison. The sequence continues at coordinate 8,905,572 of NW_011494635.1, forward strand.
ATGCATAAGTGAAAGACAGTATACATTCAAACAAATCAGAAAAAAAGAGGGAACATCACTGAGTAAACTAAGCTTTTTTGTGTATAAGTTTTCACCACAATTCCCAAATTCCTTAAAATCTCTAAGATGGGACACTGGTCCCACTTTCAGATCTTAATCCTGACCAATGCCTTCATATACTTCAGTAGCAATTCTAACCCCATATCATAATTAATTACTGTGAATTTCCTGCATATTCTTCTCAAATCAGCCCATTTCCTATAGCAAAAAGAAAAAGGACACAAAACTTCCTGAGAAATAACAGACACTCTCCAGGGAGTGCACTCTGTCTTTGCTCTCTGTACAGACTGGGTACAACTATACACACCTAGCAGGAAGGCTAAAGCAAAACCACTCCTTGAGACAATGACATCAGTGATAATATTAAAAGGAAATGTAAAAAAAAAAAAAAGAGGAAATGCACAGAATTCTCTAATATTGAATACAATCTTCACCAAAATGACTGAAAGCTTCACACATGAGGCTCTCACTACTACAAAAATTCTTTTATAGCAATGGTTCGAAAACTCTAGATGCACACTGTAATCACCTGGGAGAGTTTTTTTTAACCCCTACACTTATATGCTATACTCTGATCAACTGCACCCTAGCTGATTCCAATTTGCTGTTAAGGAAATTAAGGCTGTTAATTTGCTGTTACGGCTGCTGACTTGAAGCATTTTTTCCAAACATCATACCAGAGTGAGTAGAGAAATCAATTCAGTAGACTGGGGCCAGCAATATTTTTAATTAAAAAATCAATAAAAATAAAAGAATGGGACTTCCCTGGTGGACCAGTGGTCTTGCAATGCAGGGCACTCAGTTTCCATCCCTGTCGGGGAACTGGGATCCCACATGCCCCTGAGCAACCAAGCCCGCACACCGCAACTACTGAGCCCGTGAGACTTGAGTTAGTCCCATGCAAAGCAAGGAAAGATCCTGCATGATTCAACCAAGATCCCATGTACCGCAACTGAGACCCTACTCAGTCAGATAAATAAATATTGAAAAAAAAAAAAGAATGGAATGAATATATCAGAAAATATCAGAATGTATTACTGCTAGCACAGATACATATTTTCCCATGAAATTTTTTGTTTATAATATGTAATTCTTGGCAATACTACCCAGATTGACCTACAGATTGAATGTAATCACTATCAAAAATCTCAGTTGTCTTTTTGGAAAAAATTGACAAATTGATCCTAAAATTCAAATGGAAATGTAAAGGACATAGAATAGTCAAAACAATCCTGAAAGAGAACAAAACTGGAGCACTCACACTTTCCAATTTCAAAACTTAATAAAAAGTTGTGATAATTAAGACAACACAGTCCTGGTACAAACTGTTAGTCACTCAGTCGTGTCCGATTCTTTTGCAACACTACGGACTATAACCCACCAGGTTCCTCTGTCTATGGAATTTTCCAGGCAAGAATACTGGAGTGGGTAGCCACTCCCTTCTCCCGAGGGATTTTCTCGACCTGCATTGCATACAGATAAGACATACAAATCAACAGAATAAAATTGAGAATTCAGAAATAAATCTTAATGTTTGTCAGGTAAATTTGGACAAGGATGCCAGGACAATTCAACAGGGGGAAAGAATAGCCTTTTTTAAAAATGTTGCTGGAAATCCATATACAAAGAATTGAAGTTGGAGCCCCCCTACCTCACACCATATACAAAAAGGATCAAAGACGCAAATCTATGAGATAAAACTATAAAACTCTTAGAAGAAAACAAAGCGGTAAATCTTCTTAGAAATTACAACGAAACTATAAACAATAAAAAGATAAATAGTACCTTATCAAAATTAAAAAGCAGAAGTTTTTAATTAAAACTTCAGAAAGTTTAGCTTAATTTAAAACTCGGAAAGTTTCAAAGGACATCGGCAAAAAAATAAAGACAACCCATAAAATGGAAAAAGTTATTTGTAAAATTATGTATCAGGTAAGGGACACATCACATATATTAAGAAAATTTATAACTCAACAATAAAAAGACAATCCAACTGAAAAATGAGCAAAGAACTTAAGACATTTCTCCAAAGACGACATAAAACTGGTGAACAAGCACGTGAAAAACTGCCCCACATCATTAGGAAAATGTAAATAAAAACCACAGTGAGACACTGCTTCACACCTACTGGGATGGCTATACTCAAAGACAGACAATAACACATGTGGAGAAATTAGAACCCTCATAAATTGCTGATGCCTCCACTTGGAAAAAATTTGGCAGTTCTTCAAAATGTTAAACAAAGAATTACCGTATGATCCAGTAATTCCACTCCCTGATATTTACTAAAGAAAAATTTAAAACATGATCACACCAATGTTCACAGCACCATTCTTAACAGTAGCTAAAATCTAGAAACAACCCAATGACCATCAACTCATTAGTAGATAAAATGTGGCACTGATTCTTGCAACAATACAGATGTCTTAAGAACACTATGCTAAGTAAAAAGCCAATCACAAAAGACCACATATTGTACGATTCCATTTATATGAAATACCCAGATAAGGCAAATTCACAGAAACAGTGCAGATTAGCGTTGCCAAGGCCTGCTGGGGAGGGGAAAGGGGGGGATGACTGTTAATAGGTATGTGGTTTCTCAAATTGAGACAGTGGTGATGGTTACAGAACTCTAAAAACAACTGAAACATACCTTTCAAAGTGAAGACTTTATGGTGTGTGAATTCTATCTCAATAAAGCTTTTCTTTTAAGGTTATTCTGTCAAGAGCCCCTTCCCTGTCATTCCCACAGAACCTCATGTGGTTCCTTTACCATAAGATAGAAAGGTTATTTATTCATACTAACCCAAAGGCCTTACTTCAGAGTCTTATATTTGACAACCAGATCAAAAAATCACTTTGGATGTCACAACTAATTTTTTCCATTAAGTAGAAAAAGTAAATATCAGAATATACATCATATAATATTTTTGTGAAACTTGTTTTTGAGATACACACACAGACATATATATGTCGGTGAAAAGTGAGTCAGTCAAGACAAAGTCTGGAAAACATATTTTAGGAGTTGACAGACACCTACTCAAGGAACAAAACAAAAAGTACAAGATCTCAGAGTTGAAAACAAAATGCAAGAAAGCTGAAACCACTTTGGAGCATTACCCTAGGCACTGAACTAAACACTAGAAGTGAACTGGACTCTTATGTCTGTTTTTACTGGTCAAGTGAATAAAAGATTCCCTACCCTGTTAACTTCCCAGGACTTCTGAGAGGGTTCAGAGGAGCCTCCTGCTCCCAGAAGTTCAGGATCACTGCTGGAAATACAGGACCCCAACTTACACTGGGTGTCAAAAAGCATGTACAAATAGGAGAACTTCAACAGAAAAGGAAAAATCGATACTGCTAGTATATTCAGTTTATCTCCACAGGTAAGAAAAAAAGAAAACAAGAACCCACAAAACTGCTCTGAGGGAAGGAACATTTTCAAAGACTGAGGGTCAGAATCCCTGATACAAAAGATATGAACAGCACAGGATACCTGAACCTGAAGCAAAGGTATAAATTGTGTAGTTCCTTCCAGCTAAAAATCTGAGCTCATCCTTAAAACAGCACAAAAAACGAATTTGGAGAATTACAAAAACAGGGACAGATTCTACCAAAAATTTATTTCCAGGGTCAATCTCAAGATGAGAAATTTTTTGTTCATTCAAACACTAAGTACGATATTGTAATTAAGTCAAAAATACACTGAAAATAGGACACTTTAATATCATTAAATATTATATACATTAATGCACACCAATAAATATTGAAAATAAAAAGGACCACTATCACATTTAGACCTGTTCTGTAAGTACTATGCAGTTTATATTAGGAAAAAGAAGTATTTAAGAAGAAAACAAAACAAGACCTTTTGCAGCTAGCATGACTGTCTATCCAAGAAACTCAAGAGAATCAACTGAAAAGTAAAACTTCAGAGTTTGGTCAGGTCGTATGCCAGACACAGTGCTGCTTCATTTCCCTTGAGGACGCACAAATGACTCCCCTTGCATCTAGGACATGGCCTATGGGAGAAAATATTACTAATTCCAAGCTCAGCCCATAAGAAAACCCTTCCATGCACAAAATCTGACAAAATCTCACAAAATTAAAGGCCAGATTTTGAAGTCAATTGTGATATAAGATGGAAGGAGCCTAAATTCCCAACTTACCTGTTAGGGGAGAATCACCTAGAAAAATGTGAGCAAGAAATAACTTTTTATTTTGTTAGTGTACGGATTTGGGCTAGAATTAATTAAGCTGAATAATATAGGTGGTCAGGTATAAAATATATGGACTGCATATACATACTTTCTTTACACTTGCTTCATAAAATTAGGAAATAGGGTACGGAAGGGAGGAGGAAGAAAACCATCTCACTCTAAATAGCAAATATTTTAAAATAAAGAGCAATAAATAAGTGATCTGTAGACCATACACTAGTGAGAACTTTAAAAATGAGAGCTATTAAATCTGCATGAATCAAAAGATTTGTTCATAGACAGAACAATTCAATATTATAGGATGAAAAGTCTCCCCAAATTAACATATATTCAACGAAACTGCCCATTAAAAGTTATTTTGAAACCCTAATTTTGTTCCTTTTTATGGATGAGTAGTATTCTATTATATATATTATATATACCACATCTTCTTTATCCATTCATTTCTCAATGGACATTTAGGCTGCTTCCATGTCTTGGCTATTGTGAATAGTGTGGCTATGAACATAGGGCGCATGTATATTTTTGAATTATAGTTTTGTCAAGATATATGCCCAGGAGTGGTACTGTTGGATCATACAGTAAATCTATTTTCAGTGTTCTGAGGAGCCTCCATACTGTTTTCCATAGTGGCTGTACAAACTTACAGTCCCCCCAACAGTGCAGAAGAGTTCCCTTTCTCCATACCCTCTCCAGCATTTGTTTAAAAAATGCAAATCTTAATAGCATATTTCTCAAACAGAGTGAAAGCAAAATCAAATATAACTTGTCTAGCAGCATCAACTTTACTCAAAGATTAGAGACGAAAAGTGTTTAAAAGTTAAGCCAAGTACTGATGTTTCTGGAATAGAATATAAAATTCACATTAATTTTAGATAAAAAGACTTAAAAGTGTCAGAGTTTTCATACTCCCAGCACTTCAAAATATGCAAATATTCCCCTATACCACACTTTTGTACAGTAATTTGTGAAGCGGTGTCTTAATATAGAAACAGCTCTTGACAATAAAATGTGAACTCAAACTTTTCAGTACTAATCACATAAATATTAATTATTACTATGAAGCAGGAATAAGCAAACTTTCTACAAAAAGCCAGATAGCAAATATTTCAGGCTTGCTGGTCATATAGTGTCCTGAATGGTCACAACTATGTTTCAATAAAACTTGTTTTACAAAAACAGATGCTGGTGGTTCCCCAATCAGCAACATTCTCATCACTTGAGAACTGGTTAGAAATTCAGATTACCAGGCCTCACCCCAGAACTTCTAAATGAGAAACTCTTAAGTTTAAGATCTACCATGTCAGACAAAAAAGAGCCTGTACCCCCAGCCAGGTGATGTGCCTTTTGGAGACAGCAAAGGATTTAAGCCAGCACTGCAGAGGGGACAATAGTCTCCAAATTGGATACTGAAATATCAACCACAGAAGAAACAGCATTTCAAGTAGTGCTTTTCATCAGAAGCAGGAGAAGACCACCCACAGAGTTATCATACCAACACCTTTGTAATGAAGTTTTAGTCCAGAATGGAAAAGTTCATGCAAGTTTAACACTGGGGCATGTATATTGTTACTTGAACAAAGGGTTAGAGGGAAGCCACCTCAAAGGAAGACTATAAAAGAAAGGTGAATGTGTTGGGGTTGAGGGCTTGTGGGATGTTCCTACAGGAACAAATGAGGGAACAGAAGGAATAAAGAACTCCAAGTTGGGGTGCAGACCAGACTTGGGTCAAATTCTGACTCAGCTACCATGATTCTGGGGAAGGAGCTAACCACCACCAACTTCAGCATTCTCAGATGTAAAATGAGAATAATACCTACTTCCACAGGGCTGCTGTTAGTGAATACAAGAAGTGCCAGGCTAAGCACCTGGTGACCAATTGACACTATCTTCTCTGCTCTCTTCTATGCCAAAAGGAGCTAAGAAACATAGACCTTCAAGCAAGACTTGGGTACAGCATTCTATCACTAAGGGACCCAAGCTTTATTGAAGCATTAAGAGCAGAATTCAAGACCCAAGAGTTAACTTAGAAAAGTTAACCAAGCTCCAGTTTCTTCATTGATAAGATGCAGACCAGAACCACGTTGGCTGCCAGCTGTTGGAATCAACAATAACGACCTCAAGTGCTCAATACATAGCCAGTGCCCATCAGTACTGTCTGGTCTTTCCTGGGTCCCCTCTATTGCTTAGAGAGGTTCCTGGAGAGAAGAACAATTTTTAAACTTCTTTTGAGTTCAGCTTACAAGATAGGAAGATTCAACCCTGCAAGATTCACATGCACACAAATGAGAAAGGTCGCCACCCAGATAGGCAGGCCTAGACCAGGCACTCACTGAGACACCCCAGGGCAACTGACACGAGGAGACTGTAAGGATCAGCTGCTTTCGGAAAAGCCTGTGGAAAGAACCCAGGACTAAAGAAGGCTTTCTGGACCGCAGAACAGAAAAAGCCATGGCTTATGGTCCAATGCAACCTTGACCTCCTCATATGAAAAGAAGAAAGTGAAAAACTCATCAATGCTATAGAAAAACAACGATGAAGGAAGAACCAGAGTCAAGACCATAGCCAACAGAAAGAGGCTGTGAGTTGCACTCTGAAGTTGCTAAAAAGTTCATGGGCAGTGAGACTAAATTAGTTGAAATCTTAAGTATGATCCTCCATAAGATTATGCACTGCCCACTACTGCACCCATTACACTTGAATACTTTCTATATTAGGCCTGCAAAAAAAAAAAAAAAAAGAAGTAATGCAAGAGACAGTTATGAAAAAAAAAAAACAAGTAGATGGAATTTTCCTTTATGGGATAAACTTTCAAGGAAGGTTTTAGAGGCCACCCAGACCTGAGGTCAGGGATTTGCCTGCCTGAGGTCAGAGGACAGAATTAAGACAAAGGACGATGAGAAGTTCCCAAGAAGATTTACATTTCCATACAAGACCTGTTTCAAGGAAGAACAAAATCTGACTCCATATTGGATCTGTTTCTTCTACTTTAACCTTTGCTTCCAGTTGCTTTTGTTCGCTAAAAGGTTCCTGTCCACACATAACGGTCTGCCTAGGGGAACCCTGTCCCTCTGCTTGAATCTTTGTTCAGAACCCTGTCTACCTGTGGATAGCTACAGGGAAGGAAGAAATTAACATATCTGCTCTCCCCCACAAGGCTGGCCATTCCAGGAGATATTTGCAAGATTAATGGCCTTTTTACTTTACTTCCTTACCTCCCACCCCTCCATAAAGGAACCTAGCATCCAGACTCCAATAAGATGGCTATTTTGAGACATTAGTCTGCCATCTTCTCAGTCTGTCAGCTCTCCAAATAAAGTCGTTATTCCTTCCTTCAACATCTGGTTTCTGATCTATTGGCCTGTCCTACTGCAAGCAGGCTTCCCTGGTAGCTCAGAGGTAAAGAATCCATCTGCCAATGCAAGAGAATAGGGTTTAACCCCTAGGTCAGGAAGATGCCCTGGAGAAGGAAAAGGCCTCTCCAATATTTTTGCCTGGGAAATCCCATGGACAGAGGAGCCTAGCAGGCTTGCAAAAGAGTCAGACATGACTTAGCAACTAAAACAACAACCTGTGGCAAGCAGAGCAAGCTTTGACTAAGTAACAGAATCCCCCATCAAACACTCACCCCACCCTTTACTACTGCATTTGGTCACACCAGGTTGGCATGGCAACTTAACATGCCATGGAATGTGTGATTCCTGGGGCAGCCACTTTCCTTCTAGGTGCTTGGGCCAGAACTCTACTCTTGCCCTCAACTCCCTCTCTCATTCCCCACATATGGCCCATCAGCAATCTCCTCAGCCCCATCTCACAATATGACTACTTCTCACCACCACCCCCCTCCACTCAATCACCATCTTCAGCCCTGTACTAGCTAGCTCCCCTGCAGACCTACCCTGCTCACCCAGACTTCAGTCTATTCTCACATATCAACAATCAGCATGTCTCTATCCCCTCTCTGTTCAAAACTCTCCAATGGCTCCCACCACCAACCCCGCTTTCAAAGTAAAATCTACAGGCCTTCCTCCTAGGTGCCTGTGGCCTACCATGACTCAACTCCCATAGTCTTTCTGACCTCAAAATTATTCTCTCTTCCTCCTGCCTCAGGGCCTTTGAATCTGCAGTTTCCTCCACTGGGAATGCTCTTACCCCAGACATCCACATGACTCGCTTCCTACCGTCTCCACTCAAAGATGACTCAGAGCTTCCTGTTCTACCTTTCCTAAAATTTCAGCTCCCACCCAACACTTACTACCCCCAATCCTGCCAGATTCTTCTTCAGACCACAAAGTCTCATTGTCTGCCTCCATACTAGTGTGTGAACCGTGTGTGGAGGAAATCTCCATATAGCATCTGGAGCACCAAGAGCATTACCTGGCACACAGTCTGCAGTCAATACATGCACTAAATGTGGAGAGGACTATGAAAAGCCTAAGCTGCAAGCAGATCTCAAATCTTGGACAGCCAACAGTCTAGAACTGGTTACAAAACAACAGGCCAGAAACAGCAAAGCCAGGGAGAAAATGAAGAGAGTACCATAAGGAGCACCAATGACCAGTAAACCCCATGGTGGTAGCTCATAGCCTAACCTTAAGCAGGAATTTTTCCCCAGCAAAAGAATGAAAGAAAGTCCAGAGTTAGGCCCTCTGAGGGAAGAATAACTGGAAGAAAAGCAGGGAGTGAAAAAGAATAAATAAGGTTACCTCGCATTGGGAACAGGCTAGTGTGTTGGGAGTTCTTTAGGCAAGACCTGGAAACAGGTCAGGGAAGGATTGCAAAATGTTTAAATTAAAATAACCTAAGAGTATTAAATAAAAATAAATCAGCTTTTTAAAAGCTCCCATTTACAAGTACAAGCTCTATAGAACTACAAATTATGACTGCTAACTTCTAATTCCTTTAATCATAATGGGAAAATTCCTTAAGCCATCAGTAATACATGAGTCCCCAAACGGATCCCAGGTTTTTCTATGGAGACACTGAAGAGGGTGGCAACAACCAACTCAGAATTTCCAGTATATAAAGACTAGGTTTCAGTCAATAATGTTTGGATTAATAGCATCAGTCACCAAATTAGCTGAGGTACACCTAACTCATTTCTGCAATGCTATGAGCTTTTGCTACATAAAAGAGATAGGCGGTATGGTCTGAAACCTAGCCAATGTTCTAGACAGGTACTTTCATAAGCATTTTTGAAATATCCTAACAGACATTAAAATTCAACTTAATTAGAACTTCCCTGATGGTCCATTGGCTAAGACTACACACTCCCAATGCAGGGGGCTGCGGGGCTAGGGTTCCACCCTGGGGCAGAAAACTATATCCCTGTGAGGCACCTAAGTCCCAGCACAGCCAAATAGAGAAATATTTTTTTTAAATAAAGATTAAAAAAAAAAAAAAATCGACTTAAGTGACTTGCCACAGTCAGAAAATACAACTGCCACACAACCATTTGAGGCATGGGGGTGGAGAACTAATACAAAAAGGTATTAAAATACCAAGTTTCTTTAAAAAAAAAAAAAATTCACTCCCTACTCCAAGCAAAGAAGTGAAATGCCCTCGGATTCAAAGAAAGAATCTGGTCAACATTTCAGCAAAGGAAATAGTCTAGAAAGCAGATGGCTCATGTTCAGGCTGTCAGGTAAAACAAGTAGTCAGCTGGACACACCCACTCACCCCCTTTTAACTAAAACATGTGCCATGAAGGCTTACTCTGTGCACACTCACTGCTGGGCTTTTAAAAGACAAGTGCCCAGAAAGCTGTTAAATTCTGGATGAGTGCAGAGAATTCAGAATTCTGAGCTGAAAGGCTCTTTTTATAAATCTCATATAAGACTCACCTTCAGGGGCTAAATAGGCAAAGTCATTTGTAAAGGTGAAAACGCAGGTACAGACAACTGGCAGAGAGAAGTCTCAGTCCAACAGCATCCAAATGCAAAAAATGTAAAAATTAAAATGTTCCAACCACCACTGCCTCTAGCCTCTGGCTTCAAAGAGGAACAAACTGGGAAAGGAAGGTCACATGGCAATTCATGACAGCTCATACCAGACTGTCTCAGGACTCCCAGCCATGTCCTCACACTGTCCAGCCTTCTCTGAACATGGACGTCCAAATATTAGCTGGGTTAGCATCTTCCCTCTCCTCTGTTACAGCGCCGCAAGACTACAAGTCGAGCGACTCCTAATGCCTCAGACCCAGAAATCCCCTATGGGTGACTTGCTTCCACCTGCAGTTGCCCTCATTTACCCTTTGCACTGACAATCAAGAATTTTAAGTCATGTTTAAAACCCCCAGCCTGCAGGCCGAATTCCTGTCAGCTACCCATCAAAGGGACATCTAGAGTCAAAGGAAGGAGAAAATTCTGCGCCCATAAACTAGTCATACTCGAAAATATCAATTTCTTTTAACAAGAAGGTGGCAACAGGGGGACCCCGACCCCCGAGAGTCTTGTCAGAAAGAACGGCCCTGGGGACTGGGCAGGAGCTCCTAAAATTACTTGGCGCAGCCACTGTAGGAGAGAAAGAAAGCAAAAATATAAAGGGCACCCCCCCCTCCCCCGCCGCCTCTGCCGTCCCTCTTGATGGCCCTGCATTCCTGGGGGCACAGAGATGCCCGCGCGCACCGCCTGCGGAGCGCCGACCGGAGAGCGGTCGCAGGCTGCGCGGGCCGAGGGCCGGGGAGACCCCA
>NW_011494635.1:8916957-8922839 GCF_000754665.1 Bison bison bison
GGGCCGGGGGCGGGGAGCCGTGGAGCCGCCCGCCCCCGCGCGGACCTGGACCCACCTCTCTCTCCGCGCCCGACCCCCGCCCTCTTGTCTCCCCCGAGGGAGGGGCTCCCCGCCCGTCCGCAAAGCCAAGCCAGCCGTCTGGCCCCCCATATGCCCTCCCCTAATCGTCCTCTCTGCCCCGCCGCTCTCCTTTTATTTCCCACCGCCCCTCGCGTGGGAAGCGCGCCCCTTCTCGTGCCTTCCAGTCTCATCGCTCTTGCGGACCCACTTGGACTATAGAGCGCTTGCCTGGAGTCTCGCCCTCCTCGTATCCCCTTTTTACCGAGCCTGACACCGAGCGAGCCCTGTCGTCTCTCAGAGAAGGTAATAAAGCAATCTGCGGCGCCTTGGGCTCAGTGGATTGGATGTCTTAAGGCACTTTCACTGTTTCTCCAGTTAGGCTGTCAGGGTTTTTTTTTTTTTTTTTTGAACTTGGGAAGAGGTCCTCGTTACATTGTGCAGAACGAGGCTTCTCAGACTCCCCTGAAGATCGTGTTTAGTTGCGGGTTCTGATTCAGTGCGTTGGGATGCAGCCTGAGAGTCTACATTTCTATTAAAAAAATTTAAAAAAAAAGCGATGTCGCTGGATAAGGGTGGCTTAGCGGAAAGGCCGCAAATAAATCCGTGGCCGTCAGTCTTTAGCGCACCGCAGCCTCACCTTGACCATATCAAGATGGCTGGGTCCCACCCCTAGGGCTTTTGAGACCAGAGGTGTGGAGTGAGGCTCCTGATTTTTCGTTTCTGACAAGTTCCCCGTGATGATCATGCTGTTCTCTGGGGTTCACACTTTGCGAGCCACTGCTGAAGACTATCTGAACTCAAGCCCAAACAAACAAAAACCTAATAATTAATACTCTCATAGCACCTTCCATCTTGAAGTTTGTCTAGTTGTTGTTACAACTGAGTAATAACTGATTAGTGCCCCCAAACAACTCTAGAGAGCTAAAGAACAGTGGACGGTGTCTGATCTTACATTAGGAGGAGATTTTATCATCGAATTTCTGCCTGTTTTACACAGTTTGGGGGCCTCGGTGTTATGGATATCACAGATGTCAATGATGGAGGGTGGTGACCAGCAACTGTGGGAATTTCATGAAATAGATGTGGTCTGAGCCTTTGGAGAAGGAAATGGCAACCCACTCCAGTGTTCTTGCCTGGAGAATCCCAGGGAAGGCGGAGCCTGGTGGGCTGCCGGCTATGGGGTCACACAGAGTCCGACACGACTGAAGCAACTTAGCAGCAGCAGCAGAGCCTTTGAGAATCAATGTCATCCTATTTACTTCTCTAATAACTTGTGTTTTTAAAATACAAGAGTTGGCTTGTAAAATTCAGTACACCCTGGAAGGCCAGGTGTTTTGATCCACACTGAAGATGGAGAAAATGAGACAAAAATTCTGTGACCAGTACCTGAAGAAAAGTTCACACTGCCTGTCCGTTTTAACATCTACACCATCCTCCTATACCAGAGAGAGCCTTTTCCAGCCAATCTGTTATGGGGAGCTGTGGAATGTGGACAAGAGGTACTACTGTTTTGTTCAGCCAGGGATGAGAGATCTCTAATAGAAGAAAGGGAGCTAACTATTGCATCCTCAGTATCTCCCTCTCCTTCCCTAGACATGTACAGGTTTTTCCTATTCTGAAAAACTTGTGCTATCCTGGCCTCTCCCACCCTCCTACCTTTCTTCCTTTCCTGTCCTTCTCCTCACTCCTCAGGTACTGTCACCCTTTGCTTTTCCTAATGACAAAGTTACCAGTGACCTTCTAGTTGCCAAATCCAACTACCTGTGTACAGACCTTTTCTTCCTTGATGCCTCTGTAACATTCCACTGATTTCTCCCTCCTTCTCAAAACTCTTTTCTAGCAATAATACCACTGGGTCTTACATATCATTCTACACCCATTGCCTCTCAGTGAATTACTCATGCCTCTAGAAATGTTAGTTTTCCTTAGTATCTCCTTTCTCTCCATCTTTTCCCCTGCCCTGTCCTTCTCTGAAAGTCAGCCATCTCCTTATGATTCCTAAATCTCTCTCCAGACCAGACAGACATCTTCCTGAACTTCTAGGCACACATTTCCAATTGTCTTCCAGATAACCTCTCTTGGATACTATCTAGGAATTTTAAATATGGCATCTCCACAAAATTTTTATTGATGAAATTCAAAATACAATAATCATCGATATAATATTTTTGTAATTCAGGGCACTAATGAGAATAGAATTGGCAGTGGAAGGGGAGATTTTGCTTAATTGGGATCCAATTAATTAGTTGGAGTCCTACCATTAAATTGATTGCAAATGTGTTCATCTGTAAAATCATTCTTAGCTGAGACCAGAACAGCACATGCATTGTAGTTTGCTGACCCCTGGAAAGTGCTTGGAGAGGAGGGCAAAGCTTCCTCCCTACACCATCTCTTGGTGTCAGGGGAACTGACGCTTTCTAAATCAGTCCCATACTGAGACATACCTAGGCATGGCACAGCATGGGAGGGCCCAAGACCTACCTGAAACGGTATCTTTTTTTTTTTTTGCATATTCAATGATGTACATTGCATCATTTTTTAAAATGAAAGAAAGAAAGAATAAAAGGGAAAGAAAGACCCAATGTCCATTAACTGGGGAATGGCTGAATAAACTGTGGTATAGCATTGTATGGAGTATCATGTAGCCCTCTCCCCAATCCCACCTCCTTACTTCCCTTTTTTTTAATTGAGATATAATTCACATACTATAATATTCACCTTTTTAAAGTACATAATTCAATAGTTTTAATTTGTTCACAAAGCTGTACAACCATCACCACTATCTAATTTTAGAACATTTCCATCACCCCCAAAATGAAACATCATACCTATTAGCAGTCATTCACTCTTCCTTGCCTCCCGCCAGCCCCTGGCAACCACTAATCTACACTCTATTTCTATGTATTTGCCTAATCTGGATATTTAATATAAATAGAATGATATGACATGTTATCTTTTGTGACTGGCATCTTTCACTTAACAGAATGTTTTCAGGGTTAAAACATATTGTAGCATGTCCGTATTTCATTCCTTGTTTTATTGTGGTAAAATAAACACAACATAAAATTTACCATTTTAGTCATTTTTAAATGTACAATTCAGTAGCATTAAGTGCACTTATGTTGTTTTGTAACCATCACCACTATCCATCTCCAGAACTTTTTTATCATCCCATACCGAAATTCTGTACCCATTAAACAATAACTTCCCATGCCCCCAGGTAACTACTATTCTATTTACTGTCTCTGAATTTTCCTGTTCTAGGTATATCATCTAACAGGACTCATACAATATTTGTCCTTTTGTATCTGACTTCTTTCACTTAGCCTAAGTGAACAATCATCCCAGTTGTAGCACATATCAGAATTCCATTCTTTTTTAAAAAATACTTATTTATTTATTTGGCTGGACTGGGTTAAAGTTCAGCAAGCAAACTCTTACTTGCAGCATGCGGAATCTAGTTCCCTAACTAGGCATCAGACCCAGGCCTTCTGCATTGGGAGCACAGAAGCTTGGCCACTGGACCACCAGGGAAGTTCTCATTCTTTTTTAAGGTCAGAATGTATTCTATATATAGATATACCATAAGATGACATCTTCACCACCAGGCTGACACCAAGAGAGACAGCTGTGGGTAGCAGTGTCCTCAAGGTGCAGGCCAGGACTGGGAGTACAGGTGAGAAATCTGCCAGAGAAGTCAACATAAAAAGATAAGAAGCTGAGGTTTCTTCAGCAGGAGGGCTGGGCTTGGTGGAGATGTCCAGGTGGTGAGTGAGCAGGAAAGCGAGAGCTGGCCTGAGGCTTGGAGAGACTTGTGCTTTGCGTTTGATCACTATAGAAAATGACTCAGTCCCTCTCTGAGAGCTGGGACCTCTATTCCCTAAAAAGGAACAAAAATTTAGGCATCGTTGTATCATTTTCCAGCTATCAGATTGGCAAAGATTAATAAGAAGGTTGGTTATGGCAAAGGGAATCTGTGGGAGGAAGTCTAAATTGGTCTACCCTTTCCACATCTCTGCCTTGCTAAATGACCCTGGGGAAACCATTTAACCAGGCTACGTGTAGGTGTCCCATTATGCAAACTTAAGATAATTCTGTCTACTCTATCTACCACCTAGTGAATATATGGATTAAATGATATAATTACTGTGAAAATATTTTCTACAAATGTTTTTCATAGCCCTTTACAAATAAAAATTACATATTAGTATAAGAGGCCTAATCTAGCTGTAAAACTGAGCCCATAGCTGGTTTTGAGCCATAAAAATGAGCCATACCACACACTCATTCTTTCCCTAGACTATGTTTACATTCTATCTATAATGAATTTCATTCTCTTTGTTTTTGATAAGATCTCCAGTTATATAAGGTCACTTGGAATTTAGGTCCTTTGTGCCCAGATTGTTGACTGCTCCACTTACTCATCTAAGTTAGTATAGCCACGTCATTGGTCACGTGTTACCAGGCAGGCACTGGGCATCACTGACAAAGCTCACCTCACCTGCCGCAGTGAGCCTATACACTGGTAAGTATGGGAGGTCAGGAGAGAAATAATTGTATACCCAATGTCTAGCTGGGCTCCTGGTACCTAGTGGACTTGTATTCTAAGTCATGAAATGGTAACCAGTAAGTAAGTAAAATTTATGTCTGTGATAAATGCTAAAAAGGGACAATCAAAGGGGCTGACTATAATCCAGGTTGGGGCACCATCTTAGATAAAGTAGTAAAAAAGGCCTAAAGGGACATTGTTGCTGTGACTCAAAGTCAATTATACTCAGTTGGGAAAGACCATTCCAAAAAGAGGAATAGCAAGTATAAATGTCCTGAAGCAGGAAAAAGCATGTCATGTTTGATAAATTGAAAAGCAGTTGATGTGATTAGGACACAGAGATGAAATGAGAT
This sequence comes from Bison bison bison, assembly GCF_000754665.1. Classification (NCBI taxonomy): domain Eukaryota; kingdom Metazoa; phylum Chordata; class Mammalia; order Artiodactyla; family Bovidae; genus Bison; species Bison bison. Next base: position 8,921,920 of record NW_011494635.1, read on the forward strand.
TGGGGAAGAGGTCATGAGAGGCCCAGATGACACAGGGTTTCTAAGTATAATAGGAAATCATTAGAGGGTATGAGCAGGGAAATAATATGATCTCATTTCTGTTTTAAGATGATCACTCTGTTGCTATGTGGTTTGGGATACGTCAAAAGTAAATCAAACACAGAACAGGGAGGAGTTATAGTAGCTCAGATGGAAGAAGGTGGCTTGACCTAAAGTGAGAGCAGTACAAATGAACATAAGGAGGCAAATTCAAAATATCCTTGGAAGATAAAATGACAGGGATTGCTAACAGGCTGTATACGGAGTGCAAAGGAAAGGGAGGTATCAAGGAAGGCTTTTGGGTTTGGAGCTTAGGCAGTCAGATAGGTGAGGAACTACTTCATAGACAGGATGAATGGAGGAGCTTTGGAAAAGTCTTCTATCTGTGACATCTCAAGAGGGAACAATTGGATAGCTATATCCAGATTCACTCTTATGGGCTCAGGGAGGAGGGTTGGGCTGGACTTAAACACTTGGGAGTCATCAGCTCTGTGTAATATTTAAAACCAATGAATCCAATAGGATCATGTAGGAGAGTATACAGATGGAGAGGAGTGAAGTCCCAGAGATGAGCCCAAAGAGTCTTCACCAGCACAGGAGACTGCATAATACCCAATGTTGGTGAAGACATGAGGAAATTAAAACCCTCCCACACTCTTGACAGGAGTTAAATCAGTACAACCTTTCTGGAAACCTTGGCAAGGTATATTTTAAATCTTTAAAAACTGCTTACACTTTAATCTTACAAGTCTATAGAAGTTTCAGTTCAGTTCAGTTCAGTTCAGTCACTCAGTCATGTCCGACTCTTTGCTACCCCATGAACTGCAGCATGCCAGGCCTCCCTGTCCATCACCAACTCCTGGACTTTACCCAAACTCATA
>NW_011494635.1:8922939-8923403 GCF_000754665.1 Bison bison bison
TATCCATTGAGTCAGTGATGCCATCCAACCATCTCATCCTCTGTTATCCCCTTCTCCTCCTGCCTTCAATCTTTCCCAGCATCAGGGTCTTTTCCAATGAGTCAGCTCTTTGCATCAGGTGGCCAAAATATTGGAGTTTCAACTTCAACATCAGTCCTTCCAATGAACACCCGGGACTGATCTCCTTTAGGATGGACTGGTTGGGTCTCCTTGCAGTCCAAGGGACTCTCAAGAGTCTTCTCCAACACCACAGTTCAAAAGCATCCATTCTTCGGAGCTCACCTTTCTTTATAGTCCAACTCTTACATCCATACATAACTACTGGGAAACCATAGGCTTGACTAGACAGACCTTTGTTGACAAAGTAAGGTCTCTGCTTTTTAATATGATGTCTAGGTTGGTCATAACTTTCCTTCCAGGAATAAGCGTCTTTTAATTTCATGGCTACAACTCACCATCTGCAG
>NW_011494635.1:8923503-8932788 GCF_000754665.1 Bison bison bison
ATAGGACCAGATGCCATGATCTTAGTTTTCTGAATGTTGAGTTTTAAGCCAACTTTTTCACTCTCCTCTTTCACTTTCATCAAGAGGCTCTTTAGTTCCTCTTTGCTTTCTGCCATAAGGGTGGTGTCATCTGCATATCTGAGGTTATTGATATTTCTCCCGGCAGTCTTGATTCCAGCTTGTGCTTATTCCCAGCCCAGAGTTTCTCATGATGTACTCTGCATTGAAGTTAAATAAGCAGGGTGACAATATACAGCCTTGACATACTCCTTTTCCTATTTGGAACCAGTCTGTTGTTCCATGTCCAGTTCTAACTCTTGCTTCCTGACCTGCATACAGGTTTCTCAAGAGGCAGGTCAAGTGGTCTGCTATTCCCATCTCTTTCAGAATTTTCCACAGTTTATCGTGATCCACACAAAGGCTTTTGGCATAGTCAATAAAGCAGAAATAGATGTTTTTCTGGAACTCTCTTGCTTTTCCTGTGATCCAACAGATGTTGGCAATTTGATCTCTGGTTCCTCTGCCCTTTCTAAAACCAGCTTGAACATCTGGAAGTTCATGGTTCATGTATTTCTGAAGCCTGGCATGGAGAATTTTGAGTATTACTTGACTAGCGTGTGAGGTGAGTGCAATTGTGCGGTAGTTTGAGCATTCTTTGACATTGCCTTTCTTTGGGATTGGAATGAAAACTGACCTTTTCCAGTCCTGTGGTCACTGCTGAGTTTTCCAAATTTCCTGCCGTATTGAGTGCAGCACTTTCACAGCATCATCTTTTAGGATTTGAAATAGCTCAACTGGAATTCAATCACCTCCACTAGCTTTGTTCGTAGTGATGCTTCCTAAGGCCCACTTGACCTCACATTCCAGGATGTCTGGCTCTAGTTGAGTGATCACACCATTGTGATTATCTGGGTCATAAAGATCTTTTTTGTATAGTTCTTGTGTGTATTCTTGTGACCTCTTCTTAATATCTTCTGCTTCTGTTAGGTCCATACCATTTCTGTCCTTTATTGAGCCCATCTTTGCATTAAATGCTCCCTTGGTATCTCTAATTTTCTTGAAGAGATCTCTAGTCTTTATCTTTCTGTTGTTTTCCTCTACATCTTTGCATTCTAGGCATAGGAACCTAGAATGTCGGTCCATGAATCAAGGAAAATTGGAAGTGGTCAAACATGAGATGGCAAGAGTGAACATCGACATTCTAGGAATCAGTGAACTAAGATGGACTGGAATGGGTGAATTTAACTCAGATGATCATTATATCTACTACTGTGGGCAGGAATCCCTTAGAAGAAATGGAGTAGCCATCATAGTCAACAAAAGAGTCTGAAATGCAGTACTTGGATGCAGTCTCAAAAACGACAGAATGATCTCTGTTCGTTTCCAAGGCAAACCATTCAATATCATAGTAATCCAAGTCTTTGCCCCTACCAGTAACACTGAAGAAGCTGAAGTTGAACAGTTGTATGAAAACCTACAAGACCTTTTAGAACTAATACCCAAAAAAGATGTCCTTTTCTTTATAGGGGACTGGAATGCAAAAGTAGGAAGTCAAGAAACACCTGGAGTAACAGGCAAATTTGGCCTTGGAGTACAGGATGAAACATGGCAAAGGCTAATAGAGTTTTGCCAAGAGAATGCACTGGTCATAGCAAACACCCTCTTCCAACAACACAAGAGAAAACTCTACACATGGACATCACCAGATGGTCGACACTGAAATCAGATTGATTATATTTTTTGCAGCCAAAGATGGAGAAGCTGTATACACTCAGCAAAAACATGAGCTGACTGTGGCTCAGATCATGAACTCCTTATTGCCAAATTCAGACTTAAATTGAAGAAAGTGGGGAAAACCACTAGACCATTCAGGTATGACCTATCAAAGTTTATCCTATGGAAATATTTATGAATGTATGCAAAGGTTTATGGACATGGATGTCTATTGTAGCATAATTTGTAATAATAAAAAAATGGGAAATCTCCTAAACATCTAATAAGAGAGATTTTTAAGTTTTTTCTTTTTCTTTTTGGCCTGAGCTGCACAGCATGCAGGATCTTAGTTCTCTGTCCAAGGATCAAACCCAAGGCCCCTGCAGTGGAGTGGTGGAGTCCTAACCACTGGGCTACCATAGAATTCTCAAGAGGAATTACTAAATACATTTCAACACAAGTGTTATGCAACTATTTTGTTTGATGATGTAGAAAAATATCAAATGATTGGAAACAGTGTTCATGAAACATAAATCAAAAGCAGTTTGAAGTGCATATAAATTAAATTACCTTTGACTGAAAATAACAAAGAATGCTGAATCTTATTTATGCGTAAGGAATAAAGAATGTAAGGGCATAAGGAAAATGTATTTTCTCTGCTAACAAAAGCCCAGAGGTAAGGATGGATTTAGGATTGATTAATAGTTTCATACCACCTTTGAGGACCCAGATTCTTTCCAGGGTGTGGGCAGGGTGTGAAAAAGGTTAGGAAACAGTGACTTAGACCAATGGTTCTCAAAGGGTAATACTTAAACCACCAGTTTCAATTGGGATTTTTTTTAAAAAAAACAAATTCTTGGGTTCCATCCCAGACTTTCTAACTCATAAACTCTGGAGGTACGACCCAGTAATCTATGTTTTAACAAACTCTCCAGGTAATTATAATGTTTGAAAATCATTGGCTTAGACTATTCAGGATTTACTCTTGAATAGGGAATACCTGAAAAATGTGACTGTGGCACATGACTAGGGAGAGGTTGATGGACAGTCATGGTTAATACTGGGATTGGTTTCCCAGCATATTTTCCTGGACAAAGAAGGCTAGAAGCTAAAACTCCCACCCGTCAGAACTTCCACCCCTCAAAATGCTCCTGTGGACCTGTGGATGAAAGCTGAATCATGTGCAGGAGAGGCAGGACTCAGAAAAGACTGGCTGCTGGTGTGAATATGGCACGTGCGTGTGTGCTCAGTTGCTCAATCGTATCCAAGTCTGCAGTCGTATAGGCTGCATCCCACCAGGCTCCTCTGTCCATGGGATTATCCAGGCAAGAATACTGGAGTAGGTGGCCATTTCTTCCTCCAGGGGTTTTTCCCAACCCAGGCATCAAAACCTGCCTGTCCTGCATCTCCTGCGTTGGCAGGTGGATTCTTTATCACTGAGCCACTTGGGAATGGTGCACAGGGGTTAGGATTCTGGAGGTGGCAGCAGTTTCCTCATCTGCAGTATCCTGACTGTGGCATGGGCAGTAGGGTCGTTGGCATCCCAGTTCTCAGTGCAGTTTGGGGAGTCATTCTGTGACTCCTTTTTTTTTTATTCTGGTAAAAAAAACTATCATCTTAACCATTTTTAAGTTCAGCCATGTTGAGTATATTTGCATTGTTGTACAACAAATCACTAGGACCTTTTCCTCTTGCAAAACTGAAACTACCCATTAAACATGAATTCCTCCCTCCCCTAACCCTTGGCAACCAATTTTGACCTTGTTGCTATGCTTTTTACTACTTTAGAAATTTCATGTTAGTGAACTCATATAGTATTTGTCCTTTTGAAGCTGGCTTATTTCACTTAACACAATGTCCTCAAGGTTCATTGCTGTTATAGCATGTGACAGGTTTTCCTCCTTTTTTAAGGCTGTGTGATATTCCATTCGTCTAGTCAAGGCTATGGTTTTTCCTGTGGTCATGTATAGATGTGAGAGTTGGACTGTGAAGAAGGCTGAGCACCGAAAGAATTGATGCTTTTGAACTGTGGTGTTAGAGAAGACTCTTGAGAGTCCCTTGGACTGCAAGGAGATCCAACCAGTCCATTCTGAAGGAGATCAGCCCTGGGATTTCTTTGGAAGGAAAGATTCTAAAGCTGAAACTCCAGTACTTTGGCCACCTCATGCGAAGAGTTGACTCATTGGAAAAGACTCTGATGCTGGGAGGGATTGGGAGCAGGAGGAGAAGGGGACGACAGAGGATGAGATGGATGGATGGCATCACTGACTCGATGGACGTGAGTCTGAGTGAGCTCCGGGAGTTGGTGATGGACAGGGAGGCCTGGCGTGCTGCGATTCATGGGGTTGCAAAGAGTCGGACACGACTGGGCAACTGATCTGATCTAATCTGATATTCCATTGTATGTATGTGTGTTGGTGTGCTAGTCGTTCAGTCGTGTCTGACTCTTTGCAATTCCATGGACTGTAGCCTACCAGGCTCCTCTATCCATGTGATTTCCCAGGCAAGAATACTGCAGTGGGTTACCATTTCCTTCTCCAGGAGATCTTCCTGACCCAGGGATCAAACCCTGGTCTCCTATATTGCAGGAAGATTATTTCTCTCTGAATCATAAACATAAACAAGATATACCACATTATCTTGTTTGTTTGTGTTTTTTTGACCATGCCATGTGGTATGTGGGATCTTAGCTCCCTCACCAGGAATTGAACTCATGCCTCTTGCATTGGAAGCACCAAGTCTTAACCACTGGACCACCAGGTAAATCTCATTTTCTTGATCCATTTCTCTGTCAATGGCATTAAGATTATTTCCATCTTTGGCTGTTGTAAGTAGTACTGCAATAAACATGGGTATGCAAACATCTCTTTAAGATCCCGCCTTGAGTTCTTTTGGACATATACACCCACAAGTGGTATTGCTGGATCATATGGTAATTCTGTTTTTATTTTTTTTGAAAAACCTCCATACTATAGTGGATTCACCATTCTGACTTTTTCTTAAAGGGCCAAGTGGTAAATATTTTAAGCTTTGTGTATTATATATGGTCTCTGTCACAACTACTCAACTCTGCATTGTAGTGTGAAAGCAACTATAGACAATATGTAGACAAAAGAGTGTTACTATGTTTTAATAAAACTCTATTTGTAAAAATAGGCAGTAAGTCTGCTGGCCATAGTTTACCCACCTCTAACATAGATCATGTTTCTTCAGCCCTGCCAATCATTCTGTGAACAACATACTTTCTGCTAGAGAAGATTATGTTGTCTGCTGCTAAGAATCCCAAAAAATAAAACATTAATGAGTTGGTGCTGTGTTAACAATAAAGAAAAAGGAAATGGCAGTTGAGTGAGCAACCAGTATAATTTCCTATAAAAGATAGTGTGTACAATTGAAAAAGAGAGACAGAGAAATACAAAATGAAAGAGAAGAATGGAAGGGGATCATGATAACCGACCTCCCGAATGGCCCCCAATGATCCTTTCCTTCTATTATTCATACACTTGTGAATGGTTTTTGGGTAGGTGAATGATTTACAGGGTAGTTCCCTCCCACAATGAACAAAGCTGACCTGTGTAATCAAAGAAGTTTGGAAAAAGAACAATGTGTGACTTCTAAGGCTATGAACACCTTGTGTCTTTTATCTTGTTTTCTCTTGGATCCCTTGCTTTAGGGGAAGCTAGCAGTCATGCCATGAGGATACTCAAGCAGCTCTTGCGAGAGGTTCATGTGACAAAAAACTGAGGCCCCCTGCCAAAGGCCTTGTGAGCATGTCATCTTGGAAGAGGATTTTTCAGTCCCAGTCAGACCTTCAACTGACTGCAGACCCAGTTAATGTCTTAAAACTGCAACCTCCCAGGACCCTAAGCCTGAACCCCAGCTAGGCTGTTCCTGAATTCCTGACCACAGAAGTTATATAATAAATGTTTAGTTTTGTTTTAGGCCTCTACATCTGGGGATAATTTATTGTACAACAATAGATAACTAACAGGAATACAATAAGATATCAGTTATGAGTAGTAATTATCCATGAGTTGGTCGGATTACAAGTGACTCAATTTCTTTGTTGTACTTGAAGTTCTGAAGTTTATGCAATGAACATATACTAGAATCTTCATATTACCTTTCTCTCTCTAGTCGATTCTTCCCACCTGCTTTTCCACAGTACTCAGGTTAGTCTCCTGTACAATGCCATGTGTCTCTTGGCTGGCCAAGAAACCATGATGTCTCACCTAGTAGTCAAATTCTGTCTTCTCCAGGTGATCCACAAGGCTAATACTACATAGTTCATTCATAGAGGTCAAGTGCTACAAAACTAAAAACAGAAACCAGGAGAAATTCCTGAGAGCCTTGTAAGATCCAATGTCTTCGATCAGATTTTCCAGAACCAGACAAAGGTTTGTTTGCAGGTGATTTATGAAGGAAAGGCTGCCAGGAGAAATTGCTAAGACAGTGGGGAATGCAAAATGAGGAGAACAGAAGCTAAGAGAGAAGTGATTTTAGGTAAGGTCTCAGCCTCATCCTGATCTCATAGGGGAGTTCTGGAGAAGAAGTTATATCTCAATAAGGGAGCTGGGTGCTCGTACCCAGTACTTGACAGTCAAGACATAAGCTCCTGTCCTCTCTGTGCTTTTAGGCAGAACAATTCCAGTAGCCCAGTACAGATGTAGGATAGTCCTCTAAATAGATGTAGACCTTTGGAAACAAAAGCACAGAGAAGCCAGGTGTATGACGAACAGCTGTTGTCAGTGGAACCCAGGGGGAGTTGAGCATTTGGGTGGAACACTGAGAGCATCTACTAAGCACCCCTTATAGGCATTTGAGGTGTTTCTTGTGTGGAGGATGGAGAGGTGGACAAAGAAATGGATGGAGAGAAGACTGCTTAGAAGGTGATGAAAAGTCTATATGAGAAGTGATTCATTAATGCTATGGCAATAGGGATAGATATGAAGAGCCAGACTGGAAAAACTCAATTAGCTGAGCTTGGAAGAGTTACTTAACCTATCTGGTCATCACCTGTGAAATGGGTCAATTTTAATAATAGTGAAAAAATAAAATTAGTGGCAATAATGTTTGTTGAGCACTTTACTACAATCAAGATACTGACTGTTCCAAATACTTCACAATTGTTATTTTTAGTGTAACCCTCACAACCACCCCATGAAGTACACGGTTCTTGTCCCCATATGACAAAGATACTGAGGCTCAGAGAGATTAAGGTCCCATGACTAGCACCTTTCTCAAAATATGGTTGAAACAATAAAATGGCAGCCATAAATAATAATTATCATCATTATTTTTATTATTATTGCTGATATTAGGAGTGACAAGATTTAAAAGACAGCAGATTTGGGGAGAAAGGCTAAAGATGAAAATCATCTAAGAGTCCAATTTGGTGGATGGTTAGATGTTGACTTCACAGATGACATGGTGTTATTGGGAACATGGGAGTGTGAATGGAGGGTTGAGAGGCTGGAGACCAGAGTGCAAAAAGGACTTTGTGTCTGACTCTTGTTAAGGTTTGCATGTTTGTGGAACACCAGACTAGGAATGCCTGATGATATTTAGAAACACGAGTCAGGAGCTTGGGAGACAGCTTAGGGCTGGAGATAAAGACTTGGCCATTTATGGAGATTTATTCATCTCCATAAATCTACCCAGAGGATATTAGGGGGCCACAGAGCAGCAGGGACACCTCATCCTGGAGAGACAGAAGAAGGGAGAGTCAGCCAAGACCTGACCTGGTCTCACGGGACTCAAAATTTTCTGATTTTTGTTTCTGTGAAAAGGAAACTTTTCCCTGAAGTTTTTTTTTTTTTTTTTTTTAACAGGTTTTATTTATCCATTAAAAAAATTTTTTTGGTCACACCCTCCAGCATATGGGATCTTAGTTCCCCAGTTCCCCTATCAGGGATCAAACCCATACTCTCTGCATTAGAAGACCATATCACTGGGCCACCAGGGAAGTCCTCCCCTGAGTTTCAATATCTCTCATCAGCCCCCATTTCCATCATCACCAGTCCGTTTCCAGTTTCACTGAGTTTTTCTCATTCTCACCAACCTTGGATTTCCCCACCATTTGCCACCCCTCAGCTTCCTCTAGGCCCTTTCTCAAAATCACCTATTTCTTCTTTGATTCAACAAAGGTGATATCAATAATAGCCCCAGCTTAATAATAAGCTACTATTTACTGATGCCATAAATACCTGTAGAAGACTTACTGTGGGTAGGGTACTGTACTCTGATTCAAATAGAGCAAGATGAGAGTGAGTAGAGATGAATCCATGTTAATACAACATCCAGGACAGCTTCTCTGAAGAGGCTTCTTGGCCCTGGGACCAAAAAGAGGATTTGTTGTTCAGTCGCTAAGTTGTGTCTGACTCTGTGACTCCATGGACTGCAGCATGCCAGGCTTCCCTGTCCTTCACTATCTCCCAGAGTTTGCTCAAACTCATGTCCATTGAGTCAGTGATGCCATCCAACCATCTCATCCTCTGTTGCCCCCTTCTCCTCTTGCCCTCAGTCTTTCTCAGCATCAGGGTCTTCCAGTGAGTTGCCTTTTTGAATCAGGTGGCCAAAGTATTGGAGCTTCAGCCTCAAATCCTTCATTCATTGGAAGGACTGATGAATCTTGAAATGGGTGGTGGTTATATGGATGTATATAAGGGTAGATAGTCATTCAGATGTCTGCTTAAGATCTTCACATTTTCTCCATGTAAATTATACTACAGGTAAAAATATTAAAGGTTGTTCCTTGACTTTGGCTGGCAGGCAACTTATTCTTGTTTGGTTAAACACCCCAGCATCCCCTATCCCGCCGCCTTCACCCTGTGCTGTACCTTTAGTTATAGTAATACTAAAAGAAGGTGGGTATTCTGCCTTTTGAGCAGTAGTCCTTCCAATAGGTATTCAGTCCTTCCAGTGAATATTCAGGGTTGATTTCCTTTAGGGTTGACTGGTTTGATCTCCTTGTTGTCCAAGGGACTCTCAAGAGTCTTCTCCAGCACCACAATTCAAAAGCATCAATTCTTCGGCACTCAGCCTTCTTTGTGGTCCAAATCTCACGTCCAGACATGACTATTGGAAAAACTATCCCATTGACTATACAGACCTTTGTCAGGAAAGGAAAAAGTCAAAACAGTAACAGGTTTTATTTTCTTGGGCTCCAAAATCACAGTGAATTGCCTGAAATTAAAAGATACTTGCTCCTTGGAAGGAAAACTATAACAAACCTAGACAGCGTATTAAAAAGCAGAGATACCACTTTGCAGACAAAATTCTGTATGGTCAAAAGAGCAGGCAGGTGTGCAAAGACCTCAAAAACAAGCTGAAGGAAGCTTGAGGTCAAACAACAAGATTCCTAGACCAGTGCCAGGTGCTTTACACACAACTTTTTGTTCTAGCAAGTTCCTTCCTTTCTGAGTCAAAAGTCCCTTTACATCGTGACTCATCTCTTTTCCCTCCTGGTAGGGCACTGCTGAGTAGCTGCCCTGAGCCCCAGCCCCCTCCCCAGGTCAGAGCCAGCCCTAATCCTGCTCAAAAGGCAGAATACCCATCTTTTAGTATTACTAC
>NW_011494635.1:8932888-8935769 GCF_000754665.1 Bison bison bison
TTTAACCAAACAAGAATAAGTTGCCTGCCAGCCAAAGTCAAGGAATAACCTTTAATATTTTTACCTGTGGTATAATTTACATGGAGAAAATGTGAAGATCTTAAGTAGACATCTGGATGACTATCTACCCTTATATATACCCACATAATCACCACCCATTTCAAGATTCAGAATGTCTCCATCACTCTAGGAATTCCTCCATGTCACTTCCCAGTTAGTAACCTTCCAAGAGGTAACCATTTTCTGACTTTTTTCATCATCGATTAGGTTTACCACATAAATGAAATAACACAGTGTATATACAATTTTTGTGTCTGGCTTCTTTCACTCAGCATAATGTTTTAGAGGTTTACCTGTATTGTTGCAAGCAGCAATCATTCATTCATTTTTATTGCTGATAGATGTCCCAAATAGATGTCCCATTCCATTGTATGAAGATACTGTTAATGGATATTTGGAATTATTTATCTAATTTTTTGGCTTTTATGACTAAGACTGTTATGAATAAGACTGTTATGAATACTCATGTACAAGTGTTTGTTTTTTTATTTTTTTTACAGATAAATGTTTTCCGTTCATGTGGATAAATACCAAGAGTGGAATTACTGGTTATGGGGTTAGAGAGCAATCAGATTTCTAAAGTGATTGCAACATTTTTACACTCCCACCATCAGTGTATGAGGTTTTTAGTTGCTTCACACACCCCCAATCCTAGATATTATTAATTTAAAAAATTTTTAACCATCTAGTATGCATAAAAAGATACCTTGAAGTAATTTTAACTTATATTTTCTTTTTAAAGATGTATTTTATTTTTATTTATTTATTTATTTAGACCACACCATCAACCATATGGGATCTTAGTTCCCCAATCAGAGATTGAACCTGTGCCCCTGCTTTGAAGCGCAGAGTCTTAACCACTGAACCACCAGGAAAGTCCCTATCTTATATTTTCTCAATTACAGTGAAGATTAATATATTGTCATGTGTTTATTGGTCATTGTAATATGTTCTGTTGTGAAATATTTAAGACTTTTGCCCATTTTTAAAAATTATTTGCCCCTTGTTACTAATTTCTGAGTTCTTCCACAATATCAATGAACCTTGTAAACATGCTTAGTGAAAGAAGCAAGTCACAACAGACCACACACTGTATGATTCCATTTATACAAAATGTCCAAAATAGGCAAAGTCACAAAGACAGAAAGTAGGTCAGTGGTTGCCTAAGGCTGGAGGAATTGGAAGGAAATGGAGAATGGCTGCTAATGGGAGTGATGAAAAGGCTCAGAACTTGATTGTGATCATAATTGCACACACTCTGTAAAATACACTCAATTTTAATTTGCACATTCAATAAAGCTATTTTTTGAATATAAAATGGCCAATGGGTAACTTAAAATATGGAAATTTGTGCTATGTGTGTATAGAAAATTAGTAATTGGTTTTATGGTAATAAACAGCACTTCATCATGGTTTAAAAAAAGAGTTCTTTATACATTCTGGACATTCTGGACACGGAGACTTTCTCAGATACATCTACAAGTACTGCAAGAACTGGCCTCAGGCAAAATTGTGAAACTGAAGGTCACATTAAGATTTTTTTTCCTTCCAACAAAAGCTCTTACATATTTGTTACCAAGCCAAAGCACTAGTGCAGAAACACTGACACAAAGAGGAAAATCATTTCCCCAGTAGAACACAGCCAGCTGTTCAGGTAGTGATGTTCTCAGAGTGGTATGATAAGATGCACGTGACCTTGACACAACATAAGTGTGCTTGCCTCGTGTGTGGGGCTCCTTACAGACCCAGCTTGGTTCTGCTCCAACGTCTTCTCTTGGAGTTGTACCTGTTCTATTGCCAGCTTTCATTTTAATTCGTTAGGGAATAGGAAAACCTTGCTTTTGTTTCTTCCCAGGAATCATTGACCCTGAAAGTCTTGTGAGATGATGCAGCAAGGAGCATATTCAACTGAACACAGGATGGTGGAGAAGAGACAAGAATACCACATGAACATTTATGTGTGTCTACCGGGTGCCAGGTGCTCCTTGCACCATGTTTTTCTCCCTATCCCTTTGCAGGGAGGCATTATTTCCTCCATTTTCACTCTAAGATTACAGAGCCTGAGAGGTTCAGTAACCTTGCTCAATGTTGCACAAGATTTAAGGTGATGAGCTAGAATTCTAAGAAAGCTGTCTGAATTCTGTCCCTTGAAGAAAGCACACTTAAATCAATAACTCTCACTTCTCTCTCTCCACTTTTTTTCTCATTCTCTTCATTGTTAACACCCTCATCTCCCATAAACCTCAGCTAGTTTATCTTTCTCCCCAACTTGTCAGTTACTTTCCTCTGGGGTGCCTTCTTCACTGCCCCCTTTTCACTGTTCCCTCACCAGCTCATATTGAGGGGCCTTTCCAAATCACTTATCACACCATTTCGTCATCTGTCCTCAAGACTGGCTCAGAGTTTATAGTGAGAGTATAGCAATGTCTCTCTTGTTAGGCACTGTGATAGGGATGGCAGAGATGTTTTTAAGTAGGGGAGCCTGGCCAAACATCAGGACTGCAAATCATACACATATACATCATGAAAGACAAAAAAAAAAAACTCCTGCAGATTAAAATATTAAAGAGGTGTGACAGCTAAATGCAACATACAACATGTGAACCTTAATTGGATTTAAGATCTAAAAGAAACATATATATAAAGGACATTATTAGGACAAATAAGGAAATTTTAATATAGACTGATATTAGAGATCAATACCATAACAATTTTTATTTTGAAAACTTCAAACCCTCAGGAAAAGTTGTAAGAAAGATATTGGAGAAGGAAATGGCAACCCACTCCAGTATTCTTGCCTGGAAAAGTCCATGGACAGAGG
>NW_011494635.1:8935982-8944436 GCF_000754665.1 Bison bison bison
GTAAGAAAGATATAATAAATACTCATTTATTTATAATAAATACTAGATCTTCCAGTTGTACCTCCTCTCTCTCATTCTCCCTTTTTTCACCTGGCTGAACCATTTGGGAGTGGCACCCCACTCCAGTACTCTTGCCTGGAAAATCCCATGGACAGAGGAGCCTGGTGGGCTGCAGTCCATGGGGTCCACTAACAATCGGACACGACTGAGCAACTTCACTTTCACTTTTCACTTCCATGCATTGGAGAAGGTAATGGCAACCCACTCCAGTGTTCTTGCCTGGAGAATCCCAGGGACGGGAGAGCCTAGTGGGCTGCCGTCTATGGGGTCGCACAGAGTTGGACCCGACTGAATCGACTTAGCAGCAGCAGCAGCAGCAGACATCATATTTCACCTCCAAACACTTCACTGTAAGTCTCCTATGAACAAAAACATTCTATACAACCACAATATCACTTTCAGGAAATTTAACATTGTCAAGGTTAAAAAGTCAGAAGATTAAACATTGGAATCAGGATTTCATGCTTCTCGTGAAAAATCAAAAGTCCTGTTGATCCCTCTGCTGTGGTATGACCACCACCTTTGGGGCTGGATCTGAGGGTCCTTCCCCACTGGGGGTAAGGGGTGGCGTCTCCCTGCCATTCATCAGTCCCACATAGTGGGCTCATCATTCATTTATTGGACGTTCCTAGTCCCAGCAGTTCACTAAATCTGAAGTCCCTGGTTTGGTCCCTCATTAACAAAGGCTTGAAGTATTTCTAAATCATCTAAAGTCAATGTAGATTCTGATTCAGCAGTTCTGAGTCAGGGCTCAAGATCCTGCCTTTTTTGCATGCTTCCAGGTGATGGATGCTGATATTCCTGGTCAACAGACCATTCCTTGAGAACCGAGGTTCTAGTTTCTCCCCTCTCTAATCCATTTTGCATATCATTGTGCATTAATTTTTCTAGAATGCTGTGTTTCACTGTTTTAAAAATCCCAGTGGTGGTTGAATATCCGTGGCAGTTGCTCTTTTTTGGGGGTGGTGGTGGTGGTATTTATTTATTTATTTATTTTAACTGGAGTGTTACAATGTTGTGGTGGTTTTTGCCATACATTGACATGAATCAGCCGTGGCAGTTACTCTTTACTACTTTAATTTTTCATACTGCAGAATCTTTTGGCTTCCCAAACAATGCTATCGCTCGGGCCCCTGCTGCACAAATGAGAAAGAATGTGGGTGCTACTGAGGTTAAAGACGGGACCTTGGGAAATACACCCCTGGAGTTTCCACCCACCCCATTGATCCTCAGATCCTTGTGACGTAGCCACAGAAATTTCAAATTGCATGGAACTCAGTTGAAAGTCAGAGACCTTATTCTGGTATTCCAAGGCTTTGGGAGTTAAGTAACTTGCCCAAGGTCACACAGCTGCAAAGCACTTGATTTCCCGAACCCCTAGTGCATTCTTGTCCCAAAGCTCCATTCACACCCTTTCCTCCCAACACCCAGGTCAAATTCTCCCATTTGACTGCAGGCTTTTGTCACTCTGGTCACACCACATCCTTAGCTACTCTGAGGGCACTCTATTGATCCAGCCTCTCCTTCATCTCTTTTTATCCTTATCACTCCTTCACCCCAAGTTATGTTAAAACAAGGCTTTAAAGTACTAAGAAAAAGTCTGTGTCTTTCACCCTTCTCCTACCATTCTCTCCAAAATGGTGCATTTTGGCAAAAGGTGGGAAACCAAGTAACTAGGATGAAGTTCTACCTCCTCAACTTGGCCTCTAGGTCTCCATCACGTGGCTGTGGCCTTTGTGCCAAATAAGCATCCCGCCTTACTTATCTCTCACCTTCACCTGAAGTCACCTTTGGTGCCTCTGCCTAGCCCATGGACCCTTGTTTACCCTGTCCCCTACACGCTTAGAATGTGGCATTTAATGTTTTCTTTTTAAATTGCAATTAAATTTTAAAATTGTTAATGACTATAACTAGGAGTATCTGAGAAATTAACAGCTCCTCCCCCATGTCTTTTGGAGGCTTATCTCAGAACAGAACAAAAGCATATCTTTCTTTGTCACCTTTCCATGTTTACCCAACCCTGCAAGGGAGCAGAGATGAGCAGCTCTCCTAAAACTCTGAACTCAGTATTTTAAACTATACCTTTGAAAAATGAGATAAAGTAGACAATTACTGGTAAAAATATGACTTACCAAAAAATTATTCAAGAAATAGAAAACTTGAATAGATTTATACATTAAAGAAATTGAATCCAAATAAAAAATTCTAGGCACAAAAGTACTTCACCAAACCTAGATGTCTTTGTAGGCACCTATATTACCTTCAAGAAACAGAAAAACTCTGTCTTACCCAAACTCAGAAATAAGATTCACCAATTTGTGTGAGGCTAGTCACTAACCATCCCTTAAAGAGATGGGAATACCAGACCACCTTACCTGCCTCCTGAGAAACCTTTATGCAGGTCAAGAAGCAATAGTTACAATGAAATATGGAACAACAGGTTAGTTCAAAATTGGAAAAAGTGTACATCAAGGCTGTAAATAGTCACCTTGCTTATTTAACTTCTATGCAGAGTACATCATGCAAAACACTGGGCTGGATGAATCACAAGCTGGAATCAAGATTTCCAGGAGAAATATCAACAACCTCAGATATGCAGATGATGCCACTCTAATAGCAGAAAGTAGAGACAAACTAAAGAGCCTCTTGATGAAGGTAAAAGAGGAGAGTGAAGAAGCTGGCTTAAAATTCAGCATTCAAAAAACAAAGATCATGGCATCCGATCCCATCACTTCATGGCAAATAGAAGGGGAAAAGTGGAATCAATGACAGATTTTATTTTCTTGGGCTCTAAAATCACTGCAGACAGTGACTGCAGCCATGATTTTAAAAGACACTTGCTCCTTGGAAGGAAAGCTATGACAAACCTAGATAATATATTATAAAGCAGAGATATCACTTTGCCAAAAAAGGTCCATATAGTGAAAGCTATGGTTTTTCCAAAAGTCATGTATGGATGTGAGATAGACCATGAAGAAGGTTGACTGCTGAACTGATGGTTTCAAATTGTGGTGCTGGAGAAGACTTGAGAATCACTTGGACAGCAAGGAAATCAAACCAGTCAATCCTAAAGGAAATCAACCCTGATTTGGAAGGACTAATACTGAAGCTGAAGCTCCAATACTTTGGCCACCAGGTGCAAAGAACTGACTCACTGGAAAAGACCCTGATGCTGGGAAAGATTGAGGGCAAGAAGAGAAGGGGACAACAGAGGATGAGATGGTTGAGTAGCATCACTGACTCAGTGCACATGAGTTTGAACAACTCTGGAAGATAGTGAAGGATGGGGAAGCCTGATGCATTGCAGTCCATAGGGTCTCAGAGTCAGAGACAACTTAGTGACCAAACAACACCAGGTCACTAACCACTGCTAGTGTAACATTCACAGCAAATCAGAAAGGACAGTGAAAGAAGGACACTGATAGTTCAGCCTCACTTTACAGATGTAACAAGTATAAATAAACCACTAGCTAACCAAATGGGGCTTCCCAGGTGGCACAAAGGTAAAGAGTCTGCCTGCCAATGCAGAAGATGCAGATTCGACCCCTGGGTCAGGAAGATCCCCTGGAGTAGGAAATGGCAACTCACTCCAATATTCTTGCCTGGAAAAATCCCATGGACAGAGGAGGACCTTGGTGGGCTACAGTCTGTGGGGTCACAAAGAGTTGGACATGACTGAGTGATTGAGCATGTATGCACAGCTAACTAAATGCAGCAACTGTAGAAAACAAATGTTCCCAAGGAGTGTTTATCCCAAGAAGAAAAGGATGCCATTTAGCCACTAGAAAATAGCAATATTAATTTACCCAGCTACAGACTGAAAAGCAAAAAATCATCTCAATAGATTCAGAAAAAACCCACAAATAATAAATTCAACAACCATTTTATGAAAACAGTCTACAGACCCTCACAATAATCCCATCAGAGGGATGAGGGAACAAGGGGATTTATAGTCCAGTTCCTAAGAGAAGCTTCCCTGGTGGCTCAGGGGTTAAAGCGTCTGCCTGCAATGCAGGAGACCTGGGTTCGATCCCTGGATCAGGAAGATCCCCTGGAGAAGGAAATGGCAACCCACTCCAGTATTCTTGGAGGAGCCTGGTGGGCTACAGTCCACGGGGTCACAAAGAGTCCAACATGACTGAGCGGTTTCACTACACACCCTGAAGCTGTAAGATATGGAAGGGGCTGCACTCAGCACACTAGAAACAGAAGAGAATCACTTAATTACTTTAACCTATCTTTCATCATTAAGAATTTTACCATAAAGAAAACAAACAAGTGGAAAAAACCTAAACCAAAAGAAAAACACCTCAGTGGTGAAAAATTAAAAGTTTTACCTTTAAAGATACAAATAAGAATAGCCTCTGTCAGCACATTGTTCACAGTAAAGAAAGATCAAAAAAGAAAAGAAAAGTGAAAGCATTGGAAAGAAAACAAAAAACTATCATCATCTGCAGATAATATAATTGTCTTTAGGGAAAATCCTGAAGAATTTCACATATATGGAATTGGTATGTGTATCAGTTTTGTTGTCGCTTAGTCATGTCCAAATGTTTGCGACCCCATGGACTGCGGCATGCCAGGCCTCCCTGTCCATCACCAACTCCCAGAGTTTACTCAAACTCAAGTCCATTGAGTCAGTGATGCTATACAACTACCTCATCCTCTGTCATCCCCTTCTCCCGCCTTCAATCTTTCCAGCATCAGGACCTTCTCTAACGAGTTGTCTCTTCACATCAGGTGGCCAAAGTACTGGAGCTTCAGCTTCTGCATCAGTCCTTCAATGAATATTCAGAACTGATTTCCTTTAGGATTGACTGGTTGGATCTCCTTGCAATCCAAGGGACTCTCAAGAGTCTTCTCCAACACCACAGTCCAAAAGCATCAATTCTTTAGTGCTCAGCCTTCTTTATGGTCCAACTCTCACATCCGTACATCACTACTGGAAAAACCATACCTTTGACTATGTGGACCTTTGTTGGCAAAGTAATGTCTCTGCTTTTTAATATGCTGCCTAGGTTGGTCATAGCTTTTCTTCCAATGAGCAATTTCATGGCTGCATCTGCAGTGATTTTGGAGCCCAAGAAAATGAAGTCTCTCACTGTTTCCATTGTTTCTTGATCTATTTGCCATGAAGTGATGGGACTGGATACCATGATATTAGTTTTCTGAATGTTGAGTTTTAAACCAACTTTTTCACTCTCCTCTTTCACTTTCATCAAGAGGCTCTTTAGTTCTTCTTCACTTTCTGCCATAAAGGTGATGTCATCTGCATATCTGAGGTTATTGATATTTCTCCCTGCAATCTTGATTCCATCTTGTGCTTCATCCAGCCCGGCATTTTGCATGATGTACTCTGCATATAAGTTAAATAAGCAGGATGACAATATACAGCCTTGATGTACTCCCTTCCCAATTTGGAACCAATCTGTTGTTCCAGTTCTAACTGCTGCTTCTTGAGCCATATACAGGTTTCTTAGGAGGCAGATAAGGTGGTCTGGTATTCCCATCTCTTTAAGAATCTTCTACAGTTTGTTTTGAGCCACACAGTCAAAGGCTTTAGCATGGTCAATGAAACAGAAGTAGATGTTTTTCTGGAATTTTCTTGCTTTTTTTCTATGATCCAATGGATGTCAGCAATTTGATGGAATACTACTCAATCATAAAAAAGGGAATGAAATTTTGCCATTTGCAGAAACATAAATGGACTTGGAGGGTATTATACTAAGTGACACAAGTCAGACAATGAAAGACAAATACTGTATGATATTACTTATGTGTGGACTCTAAAAAATAAAACAAAATAATGAGTATAACAGAAAAGAACCAGATTCACAGATATAGAGAACAAAGCAGTGATTACCAGTGGAGAAAAGGAAGAAGGTAGGGGCAAGAGAAGGGGAGAGAATTAAGAGGTACAAACTACTGTGTGTAAAGTAAATAAGCCGTGAGGATACAATACAGGGAACACAGCTGCTATTTTATATTAACTCTAAATGGAATTTAACCTTCAAAAATTGTGACTCAGTATACTGTACCCCGATACTTACATAATATTGTCATCAATTATGCTACCATTAAAAATGAAAGATAACTTTTTAAAAAATAATAAAAAATAAAAATAAAGTATGCTTTGGGAATAAAAAACTTTCTTTAATCTATTATCTTCTGTTAGAATTAGGAATGACATTATTTCATCTTAAATAAAATGTATAATATAATCCAAGCTTTTGGTCAACATGATTATTATTGAATTATTATATTAAATATATTCTTTCAATTATCTGGCATTGTTATTTGGTATTACTATCAGATCAGATCAGTCGCTCAGTCGTGTCCAACTCTGGGACCCCATGAATCGCAACACGCTAGGCCTCCCTGTCCATCATCAACTCCCGGAGTTCACTCAGACTCACGTCCATCGAGTCAGTGATGCCATCCCTTCATCTCATCCTCTGTCATCCCCTTCTCCTCCTGCCCCCAATCCCTCCCAGCATCAGAGTCTTTTCCAATGAGTCAACTCTTCGCATGAGGTGGCCAAAGTACTGGAGTTTCAGCTTTAGCATCATTCCTTCCAAAGAAATCCCAGGGCTGATCCCCTTCAGAATGGACTGTTTGGATCTCCTTGCAGTCCAAGGGACTCTCAAGAGTCTTCTCCAACACCACAGTTCAAAAGCATCAATTCTTCGGCACTCAGCTCTACAGTAAATATGAGGACATTTGTTTTGTCCTCTATGTTAGGGGTCCCAAGCCCTGGGCCATGGACCAAAACCAATATAGTCTGTGGCCTGTTAGGAACTGGGCTGCCCAGCAGGAGGTGAGTGGCTGGTGAGTGAGCAAAGCTTCATCTGTATTTACAGCCACTCCCCACTGCTTGCATTACCACCTGAGCTTCACCTTCTGCCAGATCAGTGGTGGCATTAGATTCTCATAGGAGCATGAACTCTACTGTGAACTGCATATGTGAGGGATTTAGGTATGTGATAGCTGGTGCTGGAGCAGCAATATTCTGACCATGAGGGAAAAGACCAAGATGTCCTTTAGGACACTGGACCAAGACTAGCAACTACCTATCACTGGACATGTCATTATGTAAGCAAAATAAATTCCTGTTTTATTTAAGCCATTAGTAATTCAAGTTTTCTGAAACATGAACTCAAAATCCCTGACTGCTGTGCTAGCATGACTATAATTAATTTCTTAGAAGGAGACCAGAACAAGTGGATTAGACCTAGTAACTGAAATTATATGAGAATAATATTATCCTGAGATGAGGAAATGTGCAGATAAAAGAGCTTACCATGTACTGAATAAAATCAACAAAAATATCTGAGAAAATAATGGGGTCCAGGTAGAAAAGACAAGGATATCAACAAAGAAACAAATATCAGCCTAGTCTTAACAGTAGTATCTACAGGGTGTTATATTTTGGCTAGGATTAGCTTGTGAGCTGGCCAAAACTGTGACTGAGACAAGTGTGTACTGCAGGAAAGAGCAACAGATACAAGTGGTAAATAAAATAATGGGCAGGTCACACACACTCTAAAATAAGTTTCAGATTCTGACTTAAAGCCTGCTGGCAGATGCAGCTGTAGAATTGGAATACATCAAACTCGCCACTATAAAGTCTGCCACCAGATGCAGCTTAATTGTCACTTGCCCCTCACTGGTAGGGTTTCAATATGAGTCTGAAAGCAATTAATTTACTATGGTCTCTGTGCAGTCAAACCTCTCTGCTAATGATAATCTGTATTTCCAGCCAATCCCCAATCCTAACATCACTGCCTCAGCTCCACCTCAGATCATCAGGCATTAAAGTATCATAAGGAGCATGCAACCCATAATTCAACAAGAAAAAAAGAAGAAGCTAGAGAGAGGAAGAGATGGCACCTAAATCAAGAAAACAAAACTGGCCCAGTAATTCCCAGAAGTCTTCAGCTTATATCTCACTGGACAGAAAAATGTTGTAAAAATAAATGTCATCTGGGGGCAAGTTCAGTTCAGTCGCTCAGTTGTGTCTGACTCTTTGTGACCTCATGGACTGCAGCACAACAGGTTTCCCTGTCCATCACCAGATCCGGGAGCTTGCTCAAACTCATGTCTGTAGAGTCTGTGATACCCATCCAACCATCTCATCCTCTGTCGTTCCCTTCTCCTCCTGCCTTCAATCTTTCCCAGCATCAGGGTCTTCTCCAGTGAGTTGGCTCTTCACATCAGGTGACCAAAGTATTGGAGCTTTAGCTTCAGCATCAGTCCTTCCAATGAATATTCAGGATTGATTTCCTTTAGGATTGACTGGTTGGATCTCCTTACAGTCCAAGGGATTCTCAAGAGTCTTCATCCAACATCACAGTTCAAAAGCATCAATTCTTCGGCACTCAGCTTTCTTTAAGG
>NW_011494635.1:8944536-8954147 GCF_000754665.1 Bison bison bison
CTTAAATTTTAGTTTTTCTGCAATATTTTCTGATCTCATCCATATTTCCTCTTCTAACTTACCCTACTATCTTTTTGTCTCAGCCATTTCCTTCTGTGTGACTTTTGCTTACTTTTTGAAGAAATGTGAGTTTGTCTACTGAGTATGTTAGAGTAGACATTTTTTTGGAATGCCTGCTCAGCCCATTGCCCTCCTCTCTTCTCTAAGAAAAGGCTCCCTGGCCTTGGAGGAAGATTTAAATACTATGTGACCAGCATCCTCAGTTCAGCTGACTAAACCAAAGGCAACCAATTGACTCATACTGAAAGATTACCTGCCATGGAAATATGAAATTGAAATTTAAAGGCAATGTTTTAATCTGGTTGGAAATTTGAGGAGTGTAAGGTGGCCATCCAGGACTTCCCTGGTGGTACAATTGTTAAGAATCCGATTGCCAATGCAAGGGACATGGGTTTGATTCCTGATCCAGAAAGATTCCACATGCCACAGAGCAACCAAGCCTGTGGGCCACAACTACTGAGCCCATGCTCTAGAGCCCGAGAGAGGCAACTACTGGGCCCGAGTGCTACAACTACCGAAGCCTGTGCACCTAGAGCCTGTGCTCTGCAATAAGAGAAGCCACTGCAGTGAGAAGCCCCCACATGCAACTAGAGAAAGCTCAAGTGCAGCAATGAAGATCCAGCACCACCAAAAAAATCAAAATAAAATAAAAATAAGGTGACCATCAAGTGGTATGTTGGTAGATGTTTATGAAAAATAAATGCTTATAATAATACATAAATCTATTACAAACCCTTCTGACATAAAGGATGTGTGGCAAAAAATTTATAGATAATAAAATATACAATATTGTTTATTGCAAATTCCACTTAGCCAATTGATTCTAACAGAAAACTTTCATTGATTTTTGCTGAACCCTTGTATTTGTAGCAAAACTATAGTTGCAATTAAAAGTGAGTATAGCTCCAACTGATTGATGCTTTTGAACCATGGTGCTGAAGACTCTTGAGAGTACCTTGGACTGGAAGAAGATCAAACCAGTCAATCCTAAGGGAAATCAGTCCTGATTCATTGGAAGGACTGATGCTGAAGCTGAAGCTCCAATATTTTGACCACCTGATGCGAAGAACTGACTCCTTAGAAAAGACCCTGATGCTGGGAAAGGACTGTGCTGCAGTCCATGGGGTCACAAAGAGTCAGACGCTACTGAGTGACTGAACTGAACTGATAGCTCTGATATGAATGTTATGAATATGAGTTTTCATTTATGTAACCAAGGAGGACAAAAGTAAAACAACAAAAACACATTTTAGAACTTTACAAAAAAACACCTGACAGGTTTATCAGTGATAAGAAGACTTTTCTGAATGAGATTAGCACACTTCTTAATACCATACACAAAGATAAACTCAAAATGGATGTAAGGCCAAAAACTATAAAACTCTTAGAGGAAAGCATAGGCAGAACACTCGATGACAGAAATCAAAGCAAGATCTTCTATGACCCGCCTTCTAGAGTAATGGAAATAAAAGCAAAAATGCATGAGACAGGGTGCTCAGGGCTGGTGCACTGGGATGACCCAGAGGGATGGGGTGTGGAGGGAGGTGGGAGGTGGGTTCAGGATGGGGAACACATGTAAACCCGTGGCGGATTCATATCAATGTATGGCAAAACCACTACAGTAGTGTAAAGTAATTAGCCTCCAGTTAAAATAAATAAACTTATATTTTTAAAAAATAAATTTTTTTTAATTTTTAAAAATTAAATAAAAAAATAAAAAGTATTTCAGAGTGAATTAGTTAATGTTTGCTTACAAATTTTTAATGTAAAATATATGTACAACAAACTGCATAAAATTAAGTGTTCATTTGCTGAATTTTTGCAAATGGATTTTATATTTATATAAATTCAACCCCATTAAAATAGACATTGCCATCAATCCTGAAAAATAAATAAATAAAAGTTTTGTGACTTTCAAAAAAAAATAAATAAAAGCAAAAATAAACAAGTGGGATCTAATTAAATGCAAAAGCCTTTGCACAGCAAAGGAAACTACAAACAAGGTGAAAAGACGACTCTCAGAATGGGAGAAAATCATGGCAAATGAAACAACTGGCAAAGAATTAATTTCCATAATATACAAGCAGCTCATATAACTCAACTTCAGAAAAGCAGACAACCCACTCAAAAAGTGGGAAAAAGACCTAAACAGATTTCTCCAAAGACATACAGATGGCTAACAAACACACGAAAAAATGCTCAACATCACTCATTATTAGAAACGCAAATCAAACTACAATGAGATACCACCTCACACCAGTCAGAATGGCCATCATCAAAAAGTCTATAAATAATAAATGCGGGAAAGGGCATGGAGAAAAGGGAACCCTCTTGCATTGCTGGTGTGAATGTAAATTGATAGAGCCACTGTGGAAGACAGTATGGAGATTGCTTTAAAAACTAGAAATAAAACCACCATATAACCCAGCAATCCCACTACTATGCATATACCCTGAAGAAACCAAAACTGAAAAAGACACATGTACCCCAATGTTCACTGCAGCAATATTTACAATAGCTAGAACGTGGAAGCAACCTAGATGTCCATCGACAGACGAATGGATATAGAAGCTGTGGTACATGAATACGACGGAATACTACCCATAAAAAGGAATGCATTTGAGTCAGTTCTAATGAGGTGGGTGAACCTAGAGCCTATTATACGGAGTGATGTAAGTCAGAAAGAGAAATACAAATATCATACACTGATGCACACGTATGGAATCTAGAAAGACGATACTGATTAATTTGTTTTCAGGGCTGCAATGGAGAAACAGACATAGAAAAACAGACCTAAGGACCCTGGGGGAGGGATGGAGGGAGAGGGTGAGATGTATGGAGAGAGAAACACGGAAATTTATAATACCATATGTAAAATAGATAGCCAATGGGAATTTGCTGTATGACTCAGGAAACTCAAACAGGGGCTCTGTGACTATCTAGAAGGGTGAGATGGGGAGGGAGATGGGAGGGAGGGGACATGGGTGTACCTATGGCTGATTCTTGTTGATGTGTGACAAAAAACCCACAAAATTCTGTAAAACAAATATCCTCCAGTTAAAAATATAAAGTGGCAAAAAAAAAAAAAACAACCCAAAACTTCTTTGCTAAAAAAGGCAATGTTTCTGAACACTGGAAAATATTTCCTTAAATTTTTGTGCTATTCTCAGTGCAAAGGTTACATATATACAATATGTTAATTGTATACTATTTTTGTAGTTCATAATATACTATTTTGGAACTTTCTTGGTGGTTCGGTGGCTAAGAATCTGAGCTCCCTATGCAGGAGGCCCAGGTTTGATCCCTGGTAAGGGAACTAGATCCCACATGAGCAACTAAGAGTTCACACGCTGCAACAAAGATTCCCCTGTGCCTCAACCAAAAGGTGCCACGTGCCACAGGGAAGATGGCGGATCCTGTGTGGACAGTGAAACCTGGCACAGCCAAATAAATTTTTAAAAAATACTATTTTAAGCTTAATTTTTGAATGGGTAATCCTTTCACATGGTCTTTTCTACATTATTAACATTTTATCATTAATTTCTTAAATTTTGACAGTCAACAAAACAATGAATCAATTATATTTTTTGCCAATTTCTGTGATGTAAAAATTCCTATCATAGCTGATTTCAGGCTACAGACATGAAGGTGAGCAAATGCAGAGTTGGAAAGAGATGCACAATGCTCTACCATTATATTGTATTCTCAACATACAAATAAAATAGACACAAATAGCCTCCAGAGCATAGGCAATAGAAAATGTAGTAAAATACATAATTAAGAATTGACGACTTTCAAGTATTTATTACTTTTATCTTTAATAAAATATGTCTATCTTTAATTTATACAACAATTTTTAATGAGTGTGTTTAAGCACTAGCCTACAAAATTCCTGAAAATAGCAATTAGCTTTCAAGAATCTATAAGATGCTAACTCTAACATACCACTGCAGCTGCAAGGCCCAAGAAACAGAGAAAGCCAATCTGCAGGGACAGAGAAAAAGAAGTAGGAGAGGGAGGAGGAGGGGGAGGAAGGGAGAGAGGACAAAGTAAAAGAGAAGGAGAAGTAGGCTATAATGCAAAGAAAGGCCAAGAAGAAAGAGGAACTATGACCTGGATTCCTGACTTGTCTGTCTTTCTGGTTCCAATTCCTTTCTGCAGCCTAGTGCATTTCTGCATTATAAAAACGTACCTCATATCCTTATAATAAATATTTCCTTAAAAATGTTTTTTCACTTTGCTACTTAATAGTAACAATTTGCTGAACCTGAACCAGTTTAAGATATTAAACCAAATTAATATTAATAAATTATAAATATTAATTAACTAAATTAATATTTGGTGTTGATGAGCTCAATTGTATATCATATTTTTATTATAATGCAATGACAAAGATTATATATTTATATCCATATTAATGATCTAGCTACCCAAAGTATAAATGTTCCTAAATGTATTTGACCCAAAACGCTATACAGTATATGAAGTGCTTGTTTATAACAGCAAAGCTTACTGTTCATATGTCTTGTTGATGTTAATTTTTTTAACTCAGCATTTGAATAACTTTTTCTTTTGTTCTTTTTAACTTCAACTAAAGTACAGAGGTGCATGGTGCCTTTTCATAAAACTGTTAGGATTAAAACTTTAGTCCAGCTTAAAACTGTTTAATACCCACCACTCAGCTTGCTCCTAATACCATCCTTCATCACTTACCTTTCTGTGCTTACTGGAGAGACAGTCCATATTCCTTTGCAAGGCCTTCAAGGCCCTTCCTAGACTGGCTCTACCTCACCCTTCCCCCAGACTCATCACAGGGTGTTAACTGGTGTTGCCTGCCCTCTCTACCTAGAATGAATGTTTATTTCCTGCCCTTGCATTCCACTTCATCTGGGAAGATGTTGCTTTTCCCCAAAGCCTCACCACCTGTGTGCCCCATTCTTGCCTGAGCCCCCCAACCTCATTATCACAGAATGCTAGGAATTGCTGTTTCACTACCCACTTGCTAGTTGTATGTGAGGCCGCCTTTCCAGCTCAAATGTGGGCTCTTGAAGGAAAAGCAGTTTGTTTTGTCCTTGAAACCCCAGAATCTCATGCAGGACCTGCCGTATAGCAGGGGCTCACTAAATTTCTCATGAATTGAACTGAACATGTTTTAGGGGCAGAAAGAACCTGATTTCCCCCTGGGAACTGCTGGGAGAATTTTTTTTGGTAAGGCTGGTAAGCAGGGCTTGTCCCTAACCTACTTTTCTGTCTTTTTGCTGCACTATTCTCTTCAAAATCTTCATCTTTTATGATATTGATTAATGTCATGACCTCAAGGACTTTTATACAAGTTACTATTGCTGTGTGAAAATATTCTAAATTTAGTGGCATCTCCCATGGTTTCTGCCATATAGAGATTTGGGAGTTGCTTCACTGAGTGTTTCTGGCTCAGGATCTCTTTTGACGTCACAGTCAGCCAGGACTGCAGTGACCTGGAAGCTTGGCCAAGACTCTCTCAGGGTTGGCAAGCTGGTTCCTCTCCATATGGGTTTCTTTGTGAAATTGCTGAATGGCCTTATGGCTTAGAGGCTGGCTTCTCCCAGAGAAAGCAAAGTAAGAGACCAAGGCAGAAGCAGAGTTGCCTTTTCTTATCTGGCCTTGGAAGACATCCACCATTACTATTACTTCTGCCATATTCTATTGATCACACAGGCCAGGCTTGCTTCAGGTTGGGAGGGGATTACACAAGGGCATGAATACCATGAGGTGATTATCATGAGGACCCTCTTCAAGGCTGATGACTACAACTAGACTGAGAGATACAATGTATCTTTTTATATACCTACATGATAAGAGAAACAAAAGAATACAACCAGATGATTAGTAGACCTTATGTGTTATCTTCCAAAGGTTGTTCCTATAATCCTGAGGGCTGGAAATAATTGTATTCATGCCCAGAAGGAGGAGAGAATTTCAAATTCAGCAGCAGCATTGTGTGTGTGTTAGCCACTTGGTCATGTCCGACTCTATGGGACCTCATGGACAGTAACCCACCAGGTTTCTCTGTCCATGGGATTCTCCAGGCATGAATACTGGAGTGGATTTCCATGCCCTCCTCCAGAGGATCTTCCCAACCCAGGGATCAAACCAGGTCTCCTGCATTGCAGGCAGATTCTTTACCATCTGAGTCACAAGGGAAGCTTAATCAATAATATTATCATTTACTAAACAATATTTCAAAATACTCATGGATCTCAAAGATAGAAGCCCATAGCCTTACATAGTATCCTCTGGTGGAGCCAAATCCCAACATTTCCTGATAATAAGCTATCTGAATTTGAGATACCCTTGTGAACATAATCAAGGAATTGCGTGGATTTTTTTATTAATGGAGAAGGAAATGGCAACCCGCTCCAGTACTCTTGCCTAGAAAATTCCGTGGACTGAGGAGCCTGGTGTCCATGGGGTCGAAAAGAGTTGGAAATGACTGAGCAACTTCACTTTCACTTTCTTTATTAATGGAGGCTTACTTTCATACTCTTTAAATGGAAGCCTGTACAGTTCATGCCTGTTTAACATATTAATCAGTGATTTGAAATGAAAAACTGAAGAAATGTTTATCAAATTGTAAATGACTCAAAGGTTGAAGGAACAGTTAGTACATCAGATAATAACACCAGTGTGCTAAGTCACTTCAGTCATGTCTGACTCTTTGCGACCCTATGGATTGCAGCCTGCCAGGCTCCTCTGAACTTAGGGAATCTCCAGGCAAGAATACTGGAGTGGATTGCTATGCCCTCCTCCAGGGGATCTTCTCTACCCAGGATCCAATCTGAGCCTCTTATGTCTCCTGCATTGGCAGGTGGGTTCTTTACTACTAGTGCCACCTGGGAAGCCCAAGGCTCCCCTCGACCCCTGGCCCAGCTCCAAAAACACAAGGTTTTAGGGCAATTCCCATGGGTAGGCCTATATTCAGATCCACGTAGTCTTCTAAGTCTTCAACTCACATGTTCCTTGCATTAGAAAGCGTGCATAAGGCTTAGTGGTAAGGAGTCTGTCTGCCAATGCAGGAGACACAGATTCAATCCCTGATCTGGCAGATGCCACATGCCACAAAGCAGCTAAGCCAGTGTGCCACAACTACCAAGCCTGTGCTCTGGAGCCTGGGAGCCACAACTAATGAGCCCACATGCCCCAACAACTGAAGTCCACGCATCCTAGAGCCTGTGCTCCACAACAAGAGAAGCCACTGTGATGAGAAGCCTGTGCATGGCAGCTAGACAGTAGCCCCTACTCGCCACAACTAGAGAAAAGCCTATGCAGCAACGAAGACCTGGTACAGCCAAAGATTAATAAATAAAATAAATAAATAAAATTATTTAAAGAAAGCACGCATGGCTCAGTCACTGTTGGTATATGTTCCCTCTTCCCTGTGTCTGATAGTCCATTCTGAACTGTAGACCCTTCTCCAGGTCCTGCATCTTCTCTCCAGGGCCAGACTAGGAGGGTCTTTAGGGTTACGGAGAAAGCAATGCAAAGGAACTAAGTAAGAAAAATCCTTTTATCACTGAGTAGGCCTCATCAGCATCCTTTTTCCCTCTTGTAACCTTCATTCTCTTCCTCCCCACAGGGAACCATACTATGCCTCATCTAAGAGTCCACCTATGTGGAAACGTGTAAGACAGTCCTTTCCATCATGACCATCCATTTGGATTTTTCTTTAAACTTCAGAGGATCTTATTTCAATCTTTTGAACACCTGAAAAACCACTGTGATCACTCATAGTCATTAATCTTTTCCTAGAGGGAATAGGTTAAAAGATATAAGTGTTTGTATAAAGGACAGAAATGGTATGGATCTAACAGAAGCAGAAGATATTAAGAAGAGGTGGCAAGAATACACAGAAGAACTATACAAAAAAGATCTTCATGACCCAGATAACCACAATTGTGTGATCACCCACCTAAAGCCAGACATCCTGGAACGTGAAGTCAAGTGGGCCTTAGGAAGCATCTCTATGAACAAAGCTAGTGGAGGTGATGGAATTCCAGTTGAGCTATTTCAAATCCTAAAAGACGATGCTGTGAAAGTGCTGCACTCAATATGCCACAAATTTAGAAAACTCAGCAGTGGCCACAGGACTGGAAAAGGTCAGTTTTCATTCCAATCCCAAAGAAAGGCCAAAGAATGTTCAAACTACCACACAATTGCACTCATTTCACATGCTAGTAAGGTTATACTCAAAATCTTTCAAGCTAGGTTTTATCAATACATGAACTGAGAGCTTCTAGAAGTACAAACCGAGTTTGTAGAAAAGGCAGAGGAACCAGAGATCAAGTTTCCAACATCTGTTGGATCATCGAAAAAGCAAGAGAGTTTCAGAAAACATCTACTTCTGCTTTATAGACTACATCAAAGCCTTTGACTGTGTGGATTACAACAAACTGTGGAAAATTCTTAAAGAGATTCAAAAATCAAAAAGTCATGGAAATTTCAAAATTTCAAAAAGTCATGTTCGATTCTTTGCAACTCCATGGACTGCAGCACGCCATGCAGAGACAGGTTCTCCTGTCTCTCACTATCTCTCAAGTTTGCTCAGATTTATGTCCTTCGAGTCGGTGATACTATCTAACCATCTTATCCTCTGCTGCCCGCTTCTCCTTTTGCCTTCAATCTTTCCCAGCATCAGGATTTTTTCTAATGAGTCAGGTCTTCACATCTGGTGGCCAAAATATTGGAGTTTCAGTTTTAGCATCAGTCCTTCCAATAAATATTCAGGACTGATTTCCTTTAGGACTGACTGGTTTGATCTCCTTGTAGTCCAAGGGACTCTCAAGAGTCTTCTTCAGCACCACAGTTCTAAAGTTATCAATTCTTCAGTGCTCAGCCTTCTTTATGGTCTAACTCTCACATCCATACATGACTCCTGGAAAAACCATAGGGCTGATAGTATGGACCTTTGTTGGTAAAGTAATGTCTCTGCTTTTTAATATACTATCTACTGCAGCCATGAAATTAAAAGACGCTTACTCCTTGGAAGAAAAGTTATGACCAACCGAGATAGTATATTGAAAAGCAGAGACATTACTTTGCCAACAAAGGTCCGTCTAGTCAAGACTATGGTTTTTCCAGTGGTCATGTATGGATGTGAGAGTTGGACTGTGAAGAAAGCTGAGCACTGAAGAATTGATGCTTTTGAACTGTGGTGTTGGAGAAGACTCTTGAGAGTCCCTCGGACTGCAAGGAGATCCAACCAGTCCATTCTGAAGGAGATCAGTCCTGGGTGTTCTTTGGAAGGAATGATGCTGAAGCTGAAACTCCAGTATGTCGGCCACCTCATGCAAAGAGTTGACTCATTGGAAAAGACTCTGATGCTGGGAGGGATTGGGGGCAGGAGGAGAAGGGGACGACAGAGGATGAGATGGCTGGATGGCATCACCAACTCGATGGACATGAGTCTGAGTGAACTCCAGGAGTTGGTGATGGGCAGGGAGGCCTGGCGTGCTGCGATTCATGGGGTCGCAAAGGGTCGGACACAACTGAGCAACTGAACTGAACTGAGGTTGGTC
>NW_011494635.1:8954247-8954566 GCF_000754665.1 Bison bison bison
CTTTCAAGAAGCAAGTGTCTTTCAATTTTATGGCTGCAGTCACCATTTGCAGTGATTTTGGAGCCCCCCCAAAATAAAGTCTGTCACTGGTTCCATTGTTTCCCCATCTATTTCCCATGAAGTGATGGGACCAGATGCCATGATCTTTGTTTTCTGAATGTTGAGTTTTAAGCCAGCTTTTGCACTCTCCTCTTTCACCTTCATCAAGAGGCTTTTTAGTTCCTCTTCACTTTCTGCCATTAAAGTGGTATCATCTGCATATCTGAGGTTATTGATATTTTTCCCAGCAATCTTGATTCCAGCTAGTGCTTCATCCAGC
>NW_011494635.1:8954666-8979096 GCF_000754665.1 Bison bison bison
TAATATGATGTCTAGGTTGGTCATAACTTTCCTTCCAGGAATAAGCGTCTTTTAATTTCATGGCTACAATCACCATCTGCAGTGATTTTTGAGCCCCAAAAAATAAAGTCTGACCCTGTTTCCACTGTTTCGCTGTCTATTTGCCATGAAGTGATAGGACCAGATGCCATGATCTTAGTTTTCTGAATGTTGAGTTTTAAGCCAGCTTTTGCACTCTCCTCTTTCACCTTCATCAAGAGGCTTTTTAGTTCCTCTTCACTTTCTGCCATAAGGGTAGTGTGATCTGCATGTCTGAGGTTATTGATATTTTTCCCAGCAATCTTGATTCCAGCTTGTGCTTCATCCAGCATCAGTCCTTCTGATAAATATTCAGTTGATTTCCTTTAGGATTGACAAGTTTGATCTCCTTGCTGTCCGAGGGATTCTCAAGAATCTTCTCCAGCACCACAGTTTGAAAGTGCCCATTCTTTGGTGCTCAGCCTTCTTTATGGTCCAACTCCTCACATCCATACATGACTATTGATAAAACCACAGCTTTGACTATATGGACCTTTGTTAGCAAAGTGATGTCTCTGCTTTTTAATATGCTGTCTAGCTTTGTCATAGCTTGCCTTCTGCAGAGCAAGCATCTTTTAATTTCATGGCTGCAGTCATTGTCTGCAGTGATTTTGGAGCCCAAGAAAATAAAATCTATCCCTGATGCCACTTTTTCCCTTTCTATTTGTCGTGAAGTGATGGGACCAGATGCCATGATCTTAGTTTTTTAAATGTTGAGTTTTAAGCCAACTCTTCACTCTCCTCTTTCACCTTCATCAAGAGGCTCTTTAGTTCCTCTTCACTTTCTGCCATTAAAGTGGTATCATCTGCATATCTGAGGTTGTTGATATTTCTCCTGACAATATTGATTCCTGTCTATGATTCATCCAGCTAGGCATTTCACATGATGTACTCTGCATATAAGTTAAATCAACAGGGTGACAACATACAGCCTTGACATACACCTTTCCCAATTTTGAACCAGTCAGTTGTTCCAAGTTCAGTCTAACTGTTGCTTCTTGAGCCATATACAGGTTTCTCAGGCGAAAGATAAGGTGGTCAGTACTCCTATCTCTTTAAGAATTTTACAGTTTATTGTGATCCACACAGTCACAGATTTCAGTGTAGTCAATGAAGCAGAAGTAGGTGTTTTTCTGGACTTCCCTTGCTTTCTCTATGATCCAGCGAACGTTGGCAACTTGATGTCTGTTTCCTCTGCCTTTTCTAAACCCAGCTTGTACATCTGAAAGTTCTCAGTTCACATACTGCTGAAGCCTAGCTTGAATTGAGCACAAATACCTTCAACTTTAATAATACTGTCAGACAGTTCTCCAAAGTGTTTGTAACTGTTTATATTCTCACCAGCAGTATAAGAAATTTCAATAGCTTTATTAGTTCTTGGTATTGTCAGAATATATTATTATTTTACAGAAATAGGAAAGTCATAGAAAGTTCATTCTCCAAGCTTGCCCCTTTTAGGGTAATATAACAGTGTCATTTTATTTTGAATTCTTTAATTGGATATCAACAATTGATAAAAATCCCTATGATAGGGGACTTCCCTGGTAGACCAGTGGTTAAGAATCCACTTTGCAATGCAGGGGACACGAGTTTGATCTATGGTTGAGTAACTAAGATATTATATGCCTGGGAGAAACAAGCCTGGGCAATGCAACTAGAGAATCCATGTTCAGTTCAGTTCAGTCACTCAGTCGTGTCCGACTCTTTGTGACACCATGGACTGCAGCACGCCAGGCCACCTTGTCCATTACCAACTCCCAGAGTTGACTCAAATTCATGTCCATTGAGTTGGTGATGCCATCCAACCATCTCATCCTCTGTCATCCCCTTCTCCTCCAGCCTTCAATCTTTTCCAGCATCAGGGTCTTTTCCAATGAGTCAGTTCTTCGCATGGGGTGGCCAAAGTATTGGAGTTTCAGCTTCAACATCAGTCCTTCCAATAATATTCAGGGCTGATTTCCTTTAGGATGGACTGGTTGGGTCTCCTTGCAGTCCGAGGGACTCTCAAGAGTCTTCTCCAACACCACAGTTCAAAAACATCAATTCTTCTGTACTCAGCTTTCTTTAGAGTCCAACTCTCACATCATACATGACCACTGGAAAAACCATAGTTTTGACTAGACAGACCTTTGTTGGCAAAGTAATGTCTCTCTTTTTTAATATGCTGTCTAGGTTGGTCATAACTTTTCTTCTAAGTAGCAAGCTTCTTTTCATTTCATGGCTGCAGTCACCATCTGCAGTGATTTTGGAGCCCCCCAAAGTAAAGCCTGCACTGTTTCCACTGTTTCCCCATCTATTTGCCATGAAGTGATGGGATCAGATGCAATGATCTTAGTTTTCTGAATGCTGAGTTTTAAGCCAATTTTTTCACTCTCCTCTCTCACTTTCATCAAGAGGCTCTTTAGTTCTTCTTCACTTCCTCCCATAAGGGTGGTGTCATCTGTATATCTGAGGTTATTGATATTTCTCCTGGCAATCTGGATTCCAGCTTGTTCTTCATCTATTCCAGCATTTCTCATGATGTACTCTACATATAAGTTAAATAAACAGGGTGACAATATACTGCCTTTATGTACTGCTTTCCTGATTTGGAACCAGTCTGTTGTTCCATGTCCAGTTCTAACTGTTGCTTTTTGACCTGCACACAGATTTCTCAGGAGGCAGGTCAGGTGGTCTGGTATTCCCATCTCTTTATGAATTTTCCACAGTTTGTGGTAATCCACACAGTCAAAGGCTTTGGCATAGTCAATAAAGCAGAAGTAGATGTTTTCCTGGAACTCTCTTGCTTTTTCCATGATCCAATGGATGTTGACAATTTGATCTCTGGTTCCCCTGCCTTTTCTAAATCCAGCTTGAACATCTGGAAGTTCATGGTTCATTTATTGCTGAAGCCTGGCTTGGAGAATTTTGAGCATTACTTTACTAGCGTGTGAGATGAGTGCAATTGTGCGGTAGTTTGAGCATTCTTTGGCGTTACCTTTCTTTGGGATTGGAATGAAAACTGACCTTTTCCAGTCCTGTGGCCACTGCTGAGTTTTCCAAATTTGCTGGCATAGTGAGTGCAGCACTTTCACAGCATCATCTTTTAGGATTTGAAATAGCTCAACTGGAATTCCATCACCTCCACTAGGTTTGTTCATAGTGATGCTTCCTAAGGCCCACTTGACTTCGCATTCCAGGATGTTACAACTTTTCTTTCTCTACTCTCTTGAATAATACATCATTTTCAAAACAGAGATAGAGTTATAGGACAAAGATGACATGTATTATCAACTCATTCCTCTGTCCATGGCAAGCATTACTAATTAATTGATTTGGTATTCTTTCTCACTGAGTACAAATGTAGCCTTAGAATCCACCTCAACTCAGTGCTCTTACTACTCAAAATGTAGTCTTGGGGCATGCAGCGTTAGCGTCTCCTGGGAGCTTGTTGGAAATGCAGAATACCAGACTCTTGTCCAATCTTCCAGATTCTGCATTTAAAAATATTCTCAGATGATCACCTGCACAAGTAAGTATGAGAAGTGATGGCTTGCTGCTGCTGCTGCTAAGTTGCTTCAGTCGTGTCCGACTCTGTGCGACTCCATAGATGGCAGCCCACCAGGCTCCCCCGTCCCTGGGATGGCTTGGGCAATATCTAAAAAGTATCAGTGAAATGTGTGTGTCCTCCCTATTCCAGAAACACACTGCGAGGCTCTGTCCTTGGTCCTGTCCTTCCCAAGTGCTTATCTGTGCACTGCATGAGAACATAGATGGCAAGCTGATCTGATATACCCACAGTAAGAAATCTAGAGGGGTAGCAGAAACACTGGATTTCAAAATCAAGATACAAGCACATTCAGAGTGTGGTGTGAAGGACTGGCTCTAACCTTTGGGCTAAATAAAATTTGACCAAGACTAAAGACTTTGTAGGAGCATATTTGAAAATAGTAGTGGCATATAAACATATGTATGCATAATTGATTCATTTTGCTGTACATTTCAAACTAACACAACATTGTAAATTAACTGCACTTAAATTAAAAAAAAATAAATGTTTAACAACAATAAAGAAGAAAATAGCAGTGGCATACAGTGTCTGCTGTGAAACATTACCCTTGTCCCGCAGAAAGGCTGCATTCCAGATTACTTTGGGACCCACAACCATGCTCTCCTCTCCTTTTGTTATGTCAATTAATGCACTAAAATATACAGAGGCTCTGAAGGGGTCATTTCCTCTTTGTTTGATTCAACAGTGCCCAAACAGAACCCTTTCTGTACATCACCTATTAATATCTACAGGACTGATACTATGGAACACAGTGTGGGAAACACTGGCTTGGTGTTTTAGTTTATGCTCTGGGCCATGAAAAAGAGAAAGCTGCTTTTGGAACACATTAAGAGAAGTATAGTTTTCAGGGCAAAGAGAGGAGGCACCAGTTTCCTGAAAACTAATGAATGCCATCTTGATTTCCTAGGTTTATTGAGGAGGGATTGAAACATCTCCAGAGAAGCACCGCAGGAAGTAGAGGCAAACTACACATGTCCCACTTTGAATGTCTAAGAGCAGGTTTCCCTTTCCTGGGTCAACACATGACCGTGATGGGATAGAGAGCAGAGAAGTGGGCAGTTGCAGAGCTCACCATGAAGGAGTTTCCAGGGGAGAACCACACCCCTCTCCTGCCACATGAACTGCTGGCACATGTTCACTGGAGCATTCCATGAAAAAGAAATGAGAGTTTCTTTGAGGGGGATAAAAGAACAGATTTGAGGTGGATGAGAGTTATAGAAAAGTGAAAATTCACATGCGCCATATTCTCTGGCCACCATGCAACAAAATTAAAAAATAAGAAAGATTTATTTCCAAAATTTTTGGAAAAGCTTTCTAAATGATTCTTGTTTGCAAAAGGAATTTTTAATAAACTATTCAGAAATAAACAATAATTATAAACCTATATGTCAGCATCTTGGCATGTAGTCAAAGCAGTAGTCAGGAAAATGCATACCCACAGATGCATTGAGGACAAAACAAGAAAGGCTGGCATTAGATTAATTAAGTTTTCAACCTAAGAAGTTAGCAAGTGAATAGCAAAATAAATCCAAAGGAAGAATAAGCAGAAATCACTAAAGGTAAAAGCATAAATGAATAAAATGGAAACAAATAAAATCCCCAAAGAAAACTAAAAATTAACTGGAGGAAAAACAATAAAATAGACAAGTTTGAAAAGTATTATTAATATCAAAGCAAAAAGGAGAAAACAAAAATAACATTTGACAATGTTAATAAGAAAAAATTGGGCGAAATCCTGGCCCAGAGTAAGCGCTCAGGCAGTCAACACTCAGGTTCTGGCTGAACACGAGGCTAGGATTTGCAGGCAGAGTGCATGGCTGACCCATCCGTGGGCCAATGTTGACCATATCAGGCCTGGTGTAAATTATTAAAAAAAAAAAGAAAAAATTATTGGGACTTCCCAGTAGTCTAGTGGGTTCAATTCCCTCATGATGGATGAGAGAGAATAAACTATAGATACATGAATAGATTTCAGAAATTGGCACAACTTTATAAAAATAAATTTAAAAATTTAAACAAAAGTTATAATATTTTGTGAATGAAATACAAATATACAATAAACATACGAAATGATGGAAAATATAGGAAAGCAGGTTTGGTTTCATTATAAGGAGTAACTTCATAACAAGTTGGAATGATTCATGAATGCTGTGACCTTTGTTGCTAAGGAAGGGAACATTTCAGGCTCAGTTGTTCCCGAGAGGTAAGCCAGACATGTGGTCTGAGAGATGGTCTGAGAGATGGATCAGACACTGCTCCTGGCAAGATCAGGCTGGTGCTTTTGGAGGGACTGAAACAGAGAATTCTGCTTCTTTGATTTCCCTGATCTACCTGCCTTAGCAGGCTGTTGTTTTCACCAACAGGCTGTTATTCTTATGGACAGCAAAGTTGCTCTGATGATCTCCTAGAGACTAGCAGGCAGGGAAGAGGGACAGTTGGGGTGGCCTGTTTGGCCTAGAGGAGGCTTGGCGGCTGGAGTAGAGACCTCTAACTGCTACCAGTTTCTCAGGTCCTCTGGACTCAGGTGGGGATACTTCCGAATAACTGGGTTAAAACCAGGGCATATCTAATGACTGAACTCTGGGGCAGGGCTCCAGCATGAAGGACACGGAGTGATCAGACCACACACCGGACCACCCAGGCTGTGACTCACTGGTTGTTGGGGTGCAGGTGGTGCCCCTGTTGTTCTGGAAGCCACAATTGTAGGTCAGCTTGAAGTTGCACTGGAGATGGCAGTACCATGATGTGGGCTGGGCTGCATTGGAAACCCCATCCCTGAGGACTGGAGAAGCAGGAGCCAAACTGAGTAAGAAGCTATGGCATAGCAGAAGGCATCCACAAAATTTCCCAGCTCTGGCATTCTGTTCAGGTCTATACCCTCACCCCCTGCTCTATTCTGCCCATGTACCCACACTGGTTTAGACTGGAAAAGTTCACTTAGCTTTGCTAAGTCATAGTCAGGCCAATAAACCAAGTAGGTGACACACCATTGCCAACGTGGCAAGCCTTCTTATGGACTGGGCTTGGACTGACCTTGGACCACTCTGTCGGCCTATCAGGATGGAATCATTCTTCTTTGCAAGATGCTGCTTTCCCTGATGGAGCATGTGAAATGGTGTTTTGTCTTCCTAGAGTCCTGGAACATCCCAGGAAAAGCAAGACTGGGAAGCAATGTCAAAACCCTCACCATACCCAAAGAACCTCCTTCCAGAGTTACACCCTCCTGTGATTCATTAAATTACTGTGAATGTTTCTGGGATTAGACAGAACATCACTGACTTGGGCTGGCTTTCATCACCCCTCCTGGATAGGAGTGTCTTCATCTCCTGACTGACCTTGTTTCCATCTCTTGGCCATGCCTCTAGGGCCCCCAGTGCCAACTCTCATGCAACTAAGCCCTTGTTTGAAACTTCTAGGTGCACCCGATGACCTCCAACTAGTCTTAGTGTGAATCCCAACAAAGGTAGGATCTAGGTATGAGCAGTTTGGAAGTGATTGCAGGAAGAAGTGGGGAAGTGATACATGGAAAGAAGGAAATCTAAAGAGGAGAACCCTGAAGAAGTTGTCCTGATTACCAGGAATCTCACTGGTGAGAAAGCACAGCCCGGCACCTGCTCTGCCATACCCCTTTTCCAGGTGCAGTAAGGCTTTAGCTGTGGACAGGTGGCACTCTTCCACCACATTGGTTATACTCACCAAGTGGAAGTGAAAAGCGGTAATTATTGAGTGGGAGAAGACTTAAAAATTATTTGCATAAAAGGATTTTGTCCCTCTTGGGCACATAATCTGGCAGGCTTTGTTTGTTGTTATTGTTGTTGGGACCAAGTGTGGCAAAGGAAAAGAAATACACTTCTCAGAAGACATACGGAATTTTTTTTGTTTTTTGTTCCTTATTGGTTAGCAGCTGACAAAGTCCTGTTTCCAGGTGAATGGCAATAGAGTGGTTGTCAGTTGTTGTTCAGTCCCTATGTCGTGCCCGACTCTGAGACCCCATGTACTGCAGCACGCCAGGCTCCCCTCTCCTTCATGAGCTCCCAGAGTTTGCTCAGATTCATGTCCTTTGAATTGGTGAGGCTATTTAACCATCTCATTCATTGCCACCCCTTTCTCCTTTTTCCTCCTTTCCCAGCATCAGAATCTTTTCCAATAAATTGGCTCTTCCCATGAGGTGGCCAAAGTATTGGAGCTTCAGCTTCAGCATCAGTCCTTCCAACAAATATAGAGGGTTGATTTTTTAGAAATGACTGGTTTGATCTCCTTACAGTCCAAGGGACTCTCAAGCGTCTTCTCCAACACCACAATTTGAAAGCATCAATTCTTTGGCCCTTAGCCTTCTTTATGGTCCAACTTTCACATCCATACATGACTACATGACTAAATTGTGCAGACCTTTGGCAGCAAAGTGATATCTTTGCTTTTTAATATGTAGTCTAGGTTTGTCATAGTCCCCTTCCAAGGAGCAAGTGTCTTTTAATTTCATGGCTGCAGTCATTGTCTGCAGTGATTTTGGAGCCCAAGAAAATAAAACCTGTCACTATTTCCACTTTTTCCCCTTCTTTTCACCATGAAGTGTTGGGACCAGATGCCATGATCTTAGTTTTTTGAATATTGAGTTTTAGGTCAGCTTTTTCACTCTCCTTTTCCATCGTCATTAAGAGGCTCTTCAGTTCTTCACTTTCTGCCATTAGAGTGGTATCATCTGAATGTCTGAGAGAGATAGTTGCTCAGTCATGTCCAACTCTTTGGGACCCCATGGACTTTATCCCACCAGGCTCCTCTGTCCATGGGATTCTCCAGGCAGGAATACTGGCCATTCCTTTCTCCAGGGGATCTTCCCAAGGGATCCACACAATCAGAGGCTTTAGCGTAGTCAATGAAGCAGAAGTAGATGTTTTTCTGGAATTCCTTTGCTTTCTCTATGATCCAATGGATGTTGGTAATTTGATTTCTGGTTCCTCTGCTTTTTCTAAACTCAATTTGTACTTCTAGAAGCTTTCAGTTCATGTACTGATGAAACCTAGCTTGAAGGATTTTGAGTATAATCTTACTAGCATGTGAAATGAGTGCAATTATATGGTACTTGGAACATTCTTTGGCATTGGCCATCGTTGGGATTGGAATGAACACTGAACTTTTCCAGTCCTGTGGCCACTGCTGAGTTTTCCAAATTTGCTTACATATTGAGTGTGGCACTTTAACAGCATCATCTTTTAGGATTTGCAATAGCTCAACTGGAATTCCATCACCTCCACTAGCTTTGTTTGTAGTAATGCTTCCTAAGGCCCACTTGACTTCACACTCCAGGATGTCTGGCTCTAGGTGACTGACCACACCATCTTGCTTATCCCAGTCATCAAGGCCTTTTTTGTATAGTTCTTGTATGTATTCTTGCCACCTCTTAATATCTTCTGCTTCTGTAAGGTCCTTACTGTTTCTGTCCTTTATTGTGCCCATGCTTGCATAAAATGTTCCCTTGATATCTCCAGTTTTCTTGAAGAAATCTCTAATCTTTCCCATTCTATTGTTTTCCTCTATTTCTTTCCACTGTTCATTTAAGAAAGCCTTGTTGTCTCTTCTTGCTCTTCTCTGGAACTCTGCATTCAAATGGGTATATCTTTCCCTCTCTCCTTTTCCTTTCACTTCTCTTCTTTCCCCAGCTATTTGTAAAGCCTCCTCAGACAACCAATTTGCCTTGCATTTCTTTTTCTTGGGGATGATTTTGGTCACCACTTCCTGTACAATGTTATGAAACTCTGTCCATAGTTCTTCAGGCACTCTGTCTACCAGATCTAATTCCCTGAGTCTATTCATCACCTCCACTGTATAATCATAAAGGATTTGATTTATGTCATACCTGAATGGCCTAGTAGTTTTCTCTACTTTCTTCAATTTAAGCATGAATTTTGCAACAAGGAGCTCATGATCTGAGCCACAGTCAGCTCCAAGTCTTATTTTTGCTGCCTGTATAGCATTTCTCCATCTTTGGCTGCAAAGAATATAATCAATCTGATTTCGATATTGACCATTGGTCATGTCCATGTATAGAGTCATCTCTTGTGTTGTTGGAAAAGGGTGTGTGCTATGACCAGTGTGTTCTCTTGACAAAACTCTGTTAGGCTTTGCCCTGCTTCATTTTGTACTCCAAGGTCAAACTTGCCTGTTACTCCAGGTATCTTCTCTTCCTACTTTTGCATTCCAATCTTCTATGAAAAGGACATCTTTTTTCTTGGTTGTTAGTTCTAGAAGGTCTTGTAGGTCTTCAGTGAAGTCGATCATGAGAGAAGTAGGTTGTGTATTAGGTCAGCTTCAGCTTCTTCAGCACTAGTGGTTGTGGCATAGACTTGGATTACGGTGATGTTGAACAGTTTGCTTTGGAAACTAACCAAGGTCATTCTGTCATTTTTGAGATTGCACCCAAGTACTGCATTTTGGACTCTTTTGTTGACTATGAAGACTGCTTCATTTCTTCTAAGGGATTCTTGCCCACAGTGGTAGATATATTGGACATCTGAATTAAATTCTCCCATTCCCATCCATTTCAGTTCACTGATTCCTAAGATGTCACTGTTCACTCTTGTAATCTCCTGCTTGACCTTGTCCAATTTACCTTGATTCATGGAACACTTTGGCCACCTCATGCGAAGAGCTGGCTCATTGGAAGACTCTGATGCTGGGAGGGATTGGGGGCAGGAGGAGAAGGGGACGACAGAGGATGAGATGGCTGGATGGCATCACTGACTCGATGGACGTGAGCCTGAGTGAACTCCGGGAGTTGGTGATGGACAGGGAGGCCTGGCGTGCTGCGATTCATGGGGTCGCAAAGAGTTGGACACGACTGAGTGACTGATCTGATCTGATCTGATGGACCTAACATTCTAGGTTCCCATGCAATATTGTTCTTTACAGCTTCAGACTTTACTTTCACCACCAAACACATCCACAACTGAGCATCATTTCTCCTTTGGCCCAGTCACTTCATTCTTTCTGGAGCTATTAGTAATTACCCTCCACTCTTCCCCAGGAGCATATTGGACACCTTCTGATCTGGGGGGCTCATCTTCTGGTGTCACATCTTTTTTGCCTCTTCACTATTCTTGGGGTTCCAAGTAAAGAATAGTAGAGTGGTTTGCCATTTCCTCCTCCATTTTGTGGACCACATTTTCTCAGAACTCTTCACTATGATCCATCTGTCTTGGGTGGCCCTGCATGGCATGGCTTATAGCTTTACTGAGTTATACAAGCCCTTTGGTAATGACAAGGCTGTGATCCACAAAGGGGTGGCTGTCAGGATGTACTCAAAAATCAGATGTTCATATCCTTAGATGCCCTGTAAAACTGGGATGGTAAAACTTGGAGTGGCAATATATTTGACTCCAATCATTAGGGAATGTCTTGGCTCAGAAAGCATGGATCACTAAACTGTGTGTGGTTTAATCCAGGGCAGGAGCAAGTCAAGAACACACAGTTATCCAGACAGATAAAGAAACAAGTGGGGAGATGGGGAGCTGGAGAAAGGCTAGGACGTGAATATACTTATATGGGTGTATAGATTTATAATCATAGCAATATGTATAGAGGTGAATATAAATACCAATAAGTGCATGTAGAGAGAGAGAGAAACAGAAAAGTGTAAAGAAGTGCTATGCATGAGAGCTCATTTCCCTATGTATGATGATATTGCAAGCAGAAGTCTTTCCCTTTTGTTCATCAAACACATTGTCGTTTCCCTAAAATGAACCTGTGTATCATTTGTGCAAAAGAAAGACTTTTTTTAAAAAAAGAAAAGACAAGTCTAAAGATAAATAAAAAGTGTAAAACATTTTGTAGGAAATGCTTCAGACTAACAGACACATTCAGTTATCTCACATCTCGTTAGGGTGTTGAGGCAAGTAGAGGGCTTCCATCATTAGGAAAAAGGGGAAATCTTTAAAGCTATGTCCATGGTCCCAAATAGTTAATAATATAACTGACTATGTTTTATTTCTGTGAACTAGTTACTATTGACAAATGACCATCTTTGATAAATATCCAATTTTAAACCAAGCTGTTCCAGGACAGAGTAGTGTTTTTTGTGGGTATTTCTGATCCAGAAAGGCTTTTTAACATGCACATTACTTTCAGAACCTGCAGCACATTTTTTTATTAATGATAATACACAAATAGGCCCATAATAAAATGGATTCAT
Organism: Bison bison bison; assembly: GCF_000754665.1. Lineage (NCBI taxonomy): Eukaryota > Metazoa > Chordata > Mammalia > Artiodactyla > Bovidae > Bison > Bison bison. The sequence continues at coordinate 8,966,459 of NW_011494635.1, forward strand.
CTTATTGTAAATGATTCTTATCCTCTGAGGAAGGATTTGTTATATGAAGCATCAAAAGTTATTATTAACCAGCCTTTCCTGGTGGTCCAGTGGTTAAGAATCTGCCTTACAATGGAAGGGACACTGGTTTGATCCTTGGTCTGGAAAGAACCCACAAGCCACGGAACAACTAAGCCTGTGCACCACAGCTACTAAGCCAGTGCTCTAGAGCCCGTGCTCCACAGCGAGAGAAGCCAGAGCCCCACAACGAAGAGCTCTACTCGCGGCAACTAGAGAAAAGCCCCCATGCAGCAACGAAGACCCACCACAGCCAAAAAATAAATAAAGTAAAAAACAAATCTAAAAGAAAAAGTTATTCTAATTATATGGGAGAACTAAGACAGTGAAGCATTGTATTAGTTGCCTGTTTCTGTGTAAAAATCACCATAAACTTACCAGCTTGAAACACACCTCTTTATTATCTTACACTTCTCTATAGTTCAGGTTATCTGGGCAAGTTTGGCTTGTTCTTCTGCTCAGGGTCTCACAAGGTTGAAATCGAGGTGGGAGTAGGGCTACATTCTTCTCCGGAGTTTCTACTGTGGTTCTTCCAAACTCCTTCTGATGTGGGCAGAATTCAGTTCCTTGAAGTTTAGAGAACTGAGGGCTCTTTCTTCACTGGCTGATGACCAGGGACTTCTCTCTCAATTCCTTAATGCCAGTCACATTCCTTTTCCTGTGATCCCTGCAGTCTTCAAACCAGGAATGACATGTAAAGTCATTCTTATTCTGTGAATCATTTTTTACTTCTGCCTTCTACTGCTTTTTAAAAGGCTCACATAAGTTGATCAGGACTACCCAGATAACCTCTGTATTTTAAAGTTCCTCTGGATTGGGAACTTTAATTAGTAATTGCAACATCACCTTCCAGCAGTACCTAGGTTAGTGTTTGTTGGCTGTCCAGGGGATGAGAATCTGGGGTGGGGGGAATCCATCTTTAGAATTCTGCCAGGCATGAAATATTCAACTTGAGATGAACCAAATGCCCTACTTGAAAAAATAACTCAAAGTGCTATTTTCAGCACATACAGAAATTATTAAAATAGTGTTAAGTAATATTAAAGTTCTAAATAATTAATATAATTTTAAGTAATGTGTTTGTTTGCTATTAGTTCAGCAGATGAATTTCTTTTTTAAAAAAAGAACTTAAGAAAGAGCTGAATATGGATAAATGAGTGAGTGAAAGTTACTCAGTCATGTCCAGCTCTTTGCTCATGGACTATAGAGTCCGTGGAATTCTCCAGGCCAGAATACTGGAGTGGGTAGCCTTTCCCTTCTCCAGGGGATCTTCCCAACCCAGGGATCGAGCCCAGGTTTCCCACATTGCAGAAGGATTCTTCACCAGCTGGGCTACAGGGAAGCCCATGGATAAAAAAAATGTGTTACACACATACAGTGGATATTATTCAGCCTTAAAAAGAAAGGAAATTCTGACACATGCTACAACTGATAAACCTTGAAGACATTATACTAAGTGAAATAAGCCATTCACAAAAGGACAAATATTGTATGATTCCACTTACATGAGGTACCTAGGGTAGCCAGATTAAAAGAAACAGAAATTAGAACGGTGGTTGCCAGTGCTGGGGAGAGGGAAAATGAGGAGTTAGCTCACCCATTAAAGGTGCAGAATTTGTTTTGCAAAAAGAAAAGAATTCTTGAGATGGATGGTGCTGAAGGTTGCACAAGAATGTGAAGGTACTTAATGCTACTAAGTGAAGTCACTCAGTCATGTCCGACTCTGTGACCCTATGGACTGCAGCCTGCCAGGCTCTTCCATCCATAGTATTCTCCAGGCAAGTTACTGGAGTAGGTTGCCATGCCCTCTTCCAGGGGATCTTCTTGACCCAGGGATTGAACCTGTGTCTCTTGCATCTACCTGCATTGGTAGGCATGTTCTTTACCACTAGTGCCACCTGGGAAGCCCAAAAATGGTTAAGATGGCAAACTTTATGTTATGTGTACTTTAACACAGTTTTTAAAAGAAGAGTTGTATAAAATAAATAATGATGAACAATGAAACTTAATAAAACTTTGAACTAAATCTAAGTAATTCTTGTTTATGTTGCTATTAAAAACATTACTGATATAAAAATAGTTATTAAAAGAATTAAAATTTTTTCACTATGAATAATAAAAGTTTAAATAGAAACTAGGAGGCAAGAGAAGAGGAAAGAAGAAAAATTGTGCTTAAATTACCTTACCAAATGAAAGCAATAGATTCCGTTTCATTGATGACACCTGACTAAAAAATATAAGTTCAGGTGTCTTTAAATTTCAAAGGTAACTACATAAAATAAAGATGAGATATATAGCTTCCAAATCATTTGATGGAAAAAAAAAAAATCAAGAGTAGGACAGCAGGATTTGAAGTGCTTAGCTTCAGATCCTAACTCCACCACTTTTAAATAGTAATTCTGAAAACTGCAGTAACAGAAATTAGTTACAATACAATTTCAATGGGAAACTAACAAGTATTTCATAACTGCAACTCTACAGAAATATGTGTGTATAGTAAAACCAAAGAAAAGGAACTCAGATGTCTTGAAAGCTTACCATGACCAAAAATGTGCCAGATAGTTCATGTACATTCTCTTATTTACTCTTCACTATAGCCATAGTGAAAGTGAAAGTCATATAGTCATGTCCGACTCTTTGTGACACCATGGACTATATAGCCCATGGAATTCTCCAGGCCAGAATACTGGAGTGGGTAGGCTTTCCCTTCTCCAGGGGATCTTTCCAACTCAGGGATCAAACCCAGGTCTCCTGCATTTTAGATGGATTCTTTACCAGCTGAGCCACAAGGGAAGCCCAAGAATATGGGAGTGGGTAGTCTATCCCTTCTCCAGCGGATCTTCCTGACCCAGGAATCAAACCGGAGTCTCCTGCATTGCAGGCGATTCTTTACCAACTGAGCTCTCATAACTTTATGTCAACTTTACATCTGATGTCAAGTAATTTTTGTAACCTTACACAAAGTATTAAGTGGCAGACCCAGAATTTGAGCCCCAAATTAACTGACTCCAGAAAATAAATTCTTGACACAAGACTGGGATAGAAAATTAAGAGGGCTGGTAATACTAAGAGTATTTCTAATTTTGATTTTTTTACTACTATTAGGTTGTCTTATCTTTAAAAACTATGGTTATATTTTCAAACAACCTAGGAATTAATCAACAGCAAGTTTAAATATTGGTACACAATCGTGTGTGTGCTATGAATACAATTACATACAAAAATATCTTCAAATGACAAAAACTGAAATCAAACATTAAATATGTGGGATTGTGTTAAGGGAGAGGGCTGAGGGTAAATTTTTTTTTTTTTTTTTTTTGGGCCACACCACAAGGCTTGTGGAATCTTAGTTCCCTAGCCAGGGATCGAACCCAGGTCATTGTCAATGAAAGTTCTGAGTCCTAACCACTGGACTACCAGGGAATTTCCTGAGGGTAATTATTTTTATGTACAAATTTTAAATGTTGCATTATTTTCAATAACAACAATTAAAAAGTAAAGGAGAAAAAGGAGAGAGGAAGTTAAACACTGAAATTTAAAATTCTGGCTCACCCAAGCAGGAGGAGTGGTCTGCTTTGGTATGTCTCAAGACCCAGAATTCACTTAGTTTGGCCTCTAAGGTCACTGGAGCAACTTCAGCATGGTGATGGGCAGATGTTGGCCACACTGAGGTTTTCTGAGTCCTTCTATAGTAAACCAGGTCAAAAAATAAACACAAGAATGCATTGACTCATTTCTGCTCTTGTTCCCTCATTTTAGGGGGCTTGACAAGTAAATATTTGGGCTGCACAAAGTCAGCAGACTTTGGCCCTCTGTGGTCTGTATTGGGACCATCTATATGCCCAGAATAGCCTTTGGACAACCTAAACTCGTGGACCTTTGTGATACTCTTGAGGGCAACTTAACCTCTCCCAAGGTCCAGGAATCAGGGTGAAGGATATTAATAATCTAGGGATATCCACAGAGACAAAGCTCTGAATGGAGCTGAGGCTAAGAAACAGTGGAAGAACAAGTACCAAGATGGGTCAAACTGCAGCCCTGGGGTCCACCTTAATTCCAGAAAATAGAAGCTTATTGTCTGAGGACATTCCTAGAGGGCTGTGGCTCTGCCTGCTGAGTTGCACTGCCCTGTCTTCAAGGTCCCTCCTAATCTGCCCAAACTGGTAGATGGAACAGAGAAACGTTTCAGCCTGGTACCACATGAACTTGGATGGTTCCAAAAGTGACTTTCATTGACTTTGTAGGTCCTCTTCTCATCCCCAGCTTGTCACAGTTACTTGTTGTTCAGTCACGAAGTCGTGTCCAGATATTTGCAAACCCATGCGCTGCAGTACGCCAGGCCTCCCCGTCCCTCACTGTATCCTGGAGTTTGCCCAAGTTCATGTCCATTGAATTGGTAATGCCATCCAAGAAATAATCCTACTGCTGCTGCTAAGTCGCTTCAGTCGTGTCCGACTCTGTGCGACCCCATAGACAGCAGCCCACCAGGCTCCCCGGTCCCTGGGATTCTCCCAGCAAGAACACTGCCATTTCCTTCTCCAATGCATGAAAGTGAAAAGTGAAAGTGAAGTCCCTCAGTCATGTCTGACTCTGTGCGACCCCGTGGACTGCTGCCTACCAGGCTCCTCCGTCCATGGGATTTTCCAGGCAAGAGTACTGGAGTGGGGTGCCATTGCCTTCTCCTGCTAAAATACAAATTTAAGTGTATTGGTTCCCTCATAAAAAAAAAAAAAGCCCTTCAAGAACTCCTCAGTGCCTGCTGGATAGTCAAATTATTTTCCTAGTCTGTCATCATCTGACATTAATCAACTTTGCAGATACTTGAAAGACAGTGAAAGTGTTAGTCACTCAGTCATGTCCGACTCTTTAAGATCCCATGGACTCTAGCCCTCCAGGCTCCTCTGTCCATGGGATTCTCCAGGCAAGAATCCTGGAGTGGGTTTCCATCCCCTTCTCCAGGGGATCTTCCTGACCCAGGGATTGAACCCAGGTCTTCTGCATTGCAGGTAAATTCTTCACTGGCTGAGCCCCTACAGGTACTTGACTTCAGTCAAATCAACCTAGTCAGCACCCCATTGAGATACTTGCTTGTTCCTCCCTACCTTTGGGACTGTGTGTGCACAGGTCTCTCCACCTCTCCAAACTGAACCAGCTTGGGGCATACAACAAAAGTTTCAGTAGAAATGAACTGAAAAATGACCAGGAGTATGGTAGTTATCTTTGTGAATGTAGGAGTTACAGTGGAAAAATGCCAATGAGAGAGTTGGAGAAGATGACCCTTTTTGAAGAAAATATTTTCCAAACAGTTTCCTAAAAACACTCCTCCTGGAGATATCAGTACATGTCATTGCAATCTGTGTCCTCCTGGGAGTGTCATAGTGTCCATGAGGGCATGACGGAAGTCATGTGATTAAAGAAAAAAAACCCTAGCATTTAGTCCAGAATTTCCCAAATGTATTTGATTATGGAACTCTGATTTACTGTTACACCTATTAGAATCCCTTAGAAGAAGCATTTTATAGGATATGACTGAGAAATATTACTTTAAGTCGGTCCTTTTTCACTGGGATTCAAAAATCCCAGTAGTCTTTCCCCTAAATGCCCACAAATATAAATATCTGGAAAGAGTCTTGGGAGACCAGGTGTCTCCCAATATTTCTTCTCCCCTTTTTCCAGAACAACAAATTTTAGCTGGGCACATGGCCGCCAAGAATAAAGTCAGCTCTGCCTGGCTTCTCTTGAAGCTAGATGTGGCCATAGGTCTCACTGCTGGATCTCACTCATAAAAAAAAGGAGTATGCTGTCCCTTGTTTTTCCCCCTTTCTCTACTACAGTGATGGAAGGCAGAGGGCTGGGGAGCTATATTGAATCATGTGGTCAAAAGCAACACAGAGCAGGAAAGGTAGAACAAGAAGAAAGAAGATGCCAGAGCTTCTGGCAACATGATAGAGCTGAGATGCTATACCACCTTGGACCTTTTTGTGAGAGAAAAAACTATTTCTATCTGTTTGTGCTCAGTCATGTCCAACTTTTTGCAGCCCCATGAAATTTAGCCTTCCAGGCTTCTTTGTCCATGGAATTTTTCAGTCAAGAATACTGGTGTGGAATGCCATTTCATACTCTAGGAGATCTTTCTGACCCAGGGATCGAAACTGTGTCTCTTGCATCTTCTGCATTGACAGGCGGATTCCTTACCACTTTAGTTCAGTTCAGTCGCTCAGTCATGTCCGACTCTTTGCGACCCCATGAATCGCAGCGCGCCAGGCCTCCCTGTCCATCACCAACTCCCAGAGTTCACTCAGACTCACGTCCATCGAGTCAGTGATGCCATCCAGCCATCTCATCCTCTGTCGTCCCCTTCTCCTCCTGCCCCCAATCCCTCCCAGCATCACCTTACCACTAGTGCACTTGAAAAGCCCATTTCTATCATCTTCAGGTGGTATTATTTTTTATCTCTGTCACTTGCAGCCAAGCCTGTATTCTCACAAATGCAGTTACCATTTATTCCTCTGTCTAACCAGAACAGTGTCCCTATCACTTAGGGAATGCTTTCCTACTTTCTAACAATGTAATTCTTGGGGAGTCTGCAGAGTCCCATTTTCCTGTCCATTGTAATGGTTGCAGGAATGGACACTGGATACACTCTGGCTAAACAGAACGCTTTCTGGGATTTTTCTACCTGAAGCTGGTAGGGAAGAAACTTTTCCTTACCAGTTATGAGGCTATCAGAGCATGAACTGAAGCTTCCTAAGGATCTAGTTCTGAAATAGGAGGGAAGGGGACAGGGCACAAACTTTAAAAGAATGCCATAGCCATAGGTCATGACATAAATGGTTAGAAACAACTAGGTCCAAGATGGAAGACAAGACTTCCACTAGACTTTGAGCCTCAGCATACACTAATTGTAACACATCAGTATGCTAAATGACACACCCCTAGGCATCATGACAGTTCCAAGGTCAACCATAAAAGGTCAAAAGTGGGTCATAGCCTGATTCTTCGAACTCCCCACCCCTTCCCCTAAATAGCTGAAATACTCCTCCCACTTATTAGCCTATGAAATTAGCCACCCCTATAAAAACTGACGGCCCTGTACTCTGGTGCCACTCTCACCTGCTGAGGTAGCCCACACTCTGTTTGTGGACTGTGTTCCTCTAAATAAATCCACTTCTTCCCCAATACTTTGTCTCTCACTGAATTCTTTCTGAAATGAGATATCAAGAACCTGAGTTTCATGGAGTCCTGAGACCACATGTGTGATCTCAATTAAAAGACCATGGGTTCAAGTCCCAGTCCGAGTTGCACAGTTTCAGTTCCAGCCTTCTTATGGAGACTGATGGCCCAAGTAACTGGAGCCAACCAGCATAGTGACTTAGGTCTTATTCCCTGGAAATAGACTTTGAAAAGAGTTATGTGCAACAGATTCCTGAGGAAGGGCTTCTTAGGGGAAATTAGATGGAAGAAGATGGGGAAGCAAATCTGATTTAGGGCAGCCTTTCAGGTGCAGTCCAGCCTCACCTGAGCTCTTGAGTTACCTTGCCCTCAGGCAAGAGAACTGGACTTTTCCTTCTCCTATACTATCACTCATTGATTAAGGGCTGTCCCAGGAAACATATGGAGAAGGCGATGGCACCCCACTCCAGTACTCTTGCCTGGAAAATCCCATGGGTGGAGGAGCCTGGAAGGCTGCAGTCCATGGGGTCGCTAGGAGTCAGACACAACTGAGCGACTTCACTTTCACTTTTCACTTTCATGCATTGGAGAAGGAAATAGCAACCCACTCCAGTATTCTTGCCTGGAGAATCTCATGGACAAAGGAGCCTGGTTGGCTATAGTCCATAGAGTCACAAAGATTCAGACACAACTGAGATGCTTAGCATGCAGGGAATGTAGAATCCTAGAACTTACAGAAGAGCTCCAAGAACTCCAGAACAGTCCTCCCATGAAAGTCACAGACTTGAAAAAGAACAGAAACCCCAGGGCTGGGCACACATAACCAGTGAAAGGACTGCCAGAGGATCTGGATGCCACACTGATAGTAACTGCTGCACAGCCAAAGTTACTATCTGGAAAGTTAACTGCTGGAGCCGGCTTGGAGGGCTTGGGTGTTGTCAGGGCACTGCGGGAGGGATAGAGCTGAGGATTGAGACTGAGGCCTTGCACCAGTGACAGCACTGGGAGAGCATCTCTGGAGCCCAGGTGAAGAGCAGTTTGCCAAGCCCAGACGTGCTCTGGGATGGGTGAGCCCAAGGCCAATCTGAGGCTTGGGTTGGTGAGTGTTGATGGTGCAAGGTGAGAAAATAGGAAAAAAGCTATCTTGTCCTTTTCACTTTTTTGTTATGTTGTTAAGAAGTAGGAAAAATTTTTTGAAAGATTTATTTGCTTAATTTATTTATTTATAGTTCTCTATTTGGCTCAGCTGGGTCTTCCTTGCTGAATGTGGGCTTTATCTAGCTGCAGTGAGTGGAGGCTACTCTTCACTGTGGTGTATGGTCTTCTCATTGAGGGGGTTTCTCTTCTTGCCTGGAAAACCCCATGGACAGAGGAGCCTGGCAGGGTACAGTCCACAGGGTCGCAAAGAGTCAGACACAATGGAGCGACTAACACTTTCACCTTTTTCTTCTCTTACTGTGGCTCCCAGGCTCTAGAGCACAGGCTCAGTAGTTGTGGCACACAGGCTTAGTTGCTTCAAGGTATGTGGAAGCTTGTGCAAGCTTCCTGATGGGAGGGACTGGCCATGAGGAAAACTGGATCTTGTTCTGGTAGGCAAGGCCATGCTCAGTAAATCTTTAATCCAATTTTCTGCTAATGGGTGGGGCTGTGTTCCCTCCCTGTAGTTTGACCTGAGGCAATGGTAGGGGCAATGGTGACCTCCTTCAGAGGGACTGACACCAGCATGCTGGGCCTCCCAGGATTGTTGTAGTCAGTGCCCCTGACCCTGTGGTAGGCCAAGTTGACCCACACCTCCACCAGACTCCCAAGCACACACAGCCAAGTCTGGCTCAGTCTTTTGTGAGGTTACTGCTACTTTCTTCTGGGTCTTGGTGTGCACAAGGTTTTGCTTGTACCCTCCAAGAGTCTCTGTTTCCCCAGTCTTGTAGAAGTTCTGTAATTAAATCCTGCTGACCTTCAAAGTTGGACTCTCAGATGTAAGAGCTGGAAAATAAAAAATGGCTGAGCATTGAAGAACTGATGCTTTTGAACTGTGGTGCTGAAAAGATGCTTGAGAGTCCCTTGGACAGCAAGGAGATCAAACCAGTCAATCCTAAAGGAAATCGACCCTGAATATTCATTGGAAGGGCTGATGCTGAAGATAAAACTCCAATACTTTGGCCATCTGATGCAAAGAGGTGACTCTCTGGAAAAGACTCTGATGCTGGGAAAGATTGAAGGCGGGAGGAGAAGGGGGTGACAGAGGATGAGATGGTTGGATGATATTACTGACTCAATGTACATGAATTTGAGCAAACTCTGGGAGATGGTAAAGGACAGGGAAGCCTGGCATGCTGCAGTTCATGGGGCTGCAAAGAATCACACGCAACTGAGTGACCAAACAACAACAAATGTGGAATCTTCCCAGACCTGGGATCAAAACTGTGCCCCTTGAATTGGCAGATGGATTCTTAACCTTTAGACCACTAGGGAAGCCCCCCACCCACTCTTGACTGTCCCTCTTGACACCTGCATCTCACTCTTCTCTGTTCCACAACTACATTCTTCTAGGCCCATGGTAGCTGTTCCCAGTGCCATCCTTGCACCTTACTCCTTTGTGTGGCACTTTTGGTAACAACTCCTCTCAAGGTAGGATGCTTGACCTCTGCCCTGGTGTTGTGCCCCTGAGCCTGCTCATCTGGCACCAGCTTTCACAGAAAATCATGGTCACATCTATTCTGTAGTGGTTTCTGTTGAAAGCCCATCTTTGACCAGCTCTGCGCACCTATCTCCAGTCAGTTTCATTGTGAATGGCTACCACTAGAAACCTTCAGAAGAGTGCCCTTGGGTATAGGTGCCTCCGTGATTACCTGGAGGGCTGGAAGTACCTGGAAATTTCCCCCCTTCTCCATGGCCAGTAGACAAACATTGGTGTGGGAGTACAATAGCCTAGTTCCTTTGCCTGGGTGTGTAATTTACTCTCAGCTCTGGAATGATCAGGCCAGGGCTGACATTCTTGCTGGGCTTCCTCTCCTTCCCTGTCCTGTTTCTCCCACCTCACCACCTTACAGGTTTGTCCTGGAAACACTTCTTTCAGAAGCCCTAAATGAAAATTCAGGTACAACCTGATCCACAACTCCAAAGTTCATCAAGGTGCTCATTTTGCAACTGGAACTCACTGAATACTAAGTGATTGACTGATATAATTGTATAAAGTACATAGCAATGATGACATTCTGATGTTGCCCCAGCAGCCATTCCCCCTTATCACCTGCACTCAATTTTCTTAATTAAAATCATCACTCTCACATTCTCAGCCAGTCAGTGCATAGAACGTAGACTCCTACCCAAGCTCCCTCATGGATCCTAATTGGTTTAAGACTATCAATAGACTCCATTCCTCTGCCCACAGAGATTAGTTCCATCTTGGGCAGAAAACCAGACTGATCTAATGGGAAGTCATCTTACCATTGGACTGAGGAGTCATCTGTTTGGATTGCCAGGAAGGAAGAGCCTCCTCACAAGGCCCAGGAAGAAAAGGTTGGCTGCTCCCACCACCCTGGGAAGGGTTATAATACCTAGAGACAGAACTGAAATGCACTGTGGCGGATTCATTTTGATATTTGGCAAAACTAATACAATTATGTTAAGTTTAAAAATAAAATAAAATTAGAAAAAAAAAAAAAAAAAGAACTGAAATGCAAAGAGAAGCTAGTCCTGGTCCCATCATTTGAGCCCCAGATAGAAGACTATTATTTACAGGAGCCTCTAAATTCTTTTTATTAATTTAGTAGTTGATTTGAGTTGGATAGTTTTTCTTTTATTTGTACACTTAAGAGTAGTAAATGATTCCTTGACTCTTTCTGGAAGTAGTCCGATTTTGAGATTACTTTAAGGAGTTCTTTATGCATTCTGAATGCTTCATTATAAGGATGAATTAAAAGGAAACTTTTCCCCTGGGGAGGAGGATTTCATGTTTAGTGGGTATACAGTTTCAATTTTTCAAGATAAAAATATTCTAGAGAATCTTTGTTGTACAATGTAAATATACTTAACATTACTGAACTGTACACTTAAATCGTTATTATGGTAAACTTAATTTTGTGTATTTTTACCAAATAAAACAACATAGAATGTAAGTATATACGTATATCTAAGTGCATCAAGCCATACCATTCAAATGAGTGCATTTTATGGTAAATTACAACCTAGTAAAATTATTTTTTAAAAAAAGACTCTTTCCCTGTAGCAGCAGTCCCTAACCTTTTTGGCACCAGGAACCAATTTCATGGAAGATGATTTTTTTCCATGGACTGGGGATAAGGGCAGGGGTGGGGGGTGATTTCAGGATGATTCTCGTGAGGAGCACACAATGTATATCCCTGGAATGTGCAGTTCACAGTAGGGTTTGTGCTTTTAAGAGAATCTAATGCTGCTGCTGATCTGACAGGAGGCAGAGCTCAGACGGTGATAGGAAGCAGCTGTAAATACAGATGAAGCTTTGCTCGCTTGCCACTGCTCACCTCCTTCTGTGCAGCCCAATTCCTAACAGGCGTGGGTGGCGGAGACCCTCTGTTCTATAGAGTCCCAACCTCATGACATCCTGTGTAATGAGCAATTTCACAATTACCGTCAGGATTTCCAGCAATGGGCCAAGGACCCAATTTTGTTATTGGACAGAGGATGCTGTGGTGCAGTTGTTACCCTATTCACAGGGGATAACATGATACTGTGACTTGAAACAAAATCATTAACTATTGTTGAGCAGGTGAACCAATAATGTGTGGATGCCTGTTAGATATTCTTATTGATATTCTTTAAATTCATTTGTTCACTCTTTCGATAGATATTTACTGAGTAATCACTATATGATAGGCACTGTCCTAGGTGTTGAGGATATAATAATGACCAAAATAGACAAAAATATGTGCCCTCATGGATTACATTCTAGTAGGGGAGATACACATAAATAAGATAAATGTGTAAATGTATACCATGATGGATAGTGAAAAGTATTACAGGAGAAAAATAAATAAGGAGTATGGAGGACAGAGGTTAGCTTAAATGAGAAGGCAACACTGGAGTAAAGACTTCATGAATGAAACACAAACATCAAGCTCACTGCCTTGTGGAAGTATAATCTGAGGCAGCATAGTTAGGAAATTGTGTCAATTCTTCGCATGAGGTGGCCAAAGTACTAGAGTTTCAGCTTTAGCATCATTCCTTCCAAAGAAATCCCAGGGCTGATCTCCCATAGTTTATGCATAAACTATGCCCCGTCTAGTCAAGGCTATGGTTTTTCCTGTGGTCATGTATGGATGTGAGAGTTGGACTGTTAAGAAGGCTGAGTGCCGAAGAATTGATGCTGTTGGAACTGTGGTGTTGGAGAAGACTCTTGAGAGTCCTTTGGACTGCAAGGAGATCCAACC